>NC_054484.1:86967267-87267267 GCF_017639515.1 Carcharodon carcharias
GCATACACAAACCTAAACCAATCTAATTGCGAACACACAATCCCAAACCAATCTAATCCTGAAAACACAACCCTGAACCAATCTAATCCCGAATACACAATCCTGAAACAATCTAATCCTGAATACACAAACCTGAACCAATCTAATTCCGAATATACAATCCTGAAGCAATCTAATCCCGAATATACAAACCCAAACTAAGCTAATCCTGAGCACACAATACCAAACCAATCTAATCCTGAAAACACAATCCTGAACCAATCAAATCATGAGTACACAATCCCGAACCAATCCAATCCTGAATATGCAATTCCTAACCAATCAAATCCTGAATACACAAACCCAAACCAATCTAATCCTGAATATACAATCCTGAAGCATTCTAATCCTGAATACACAATCCCAAACCAATCTAATCCTGAATACACAATCCCGAACCAATCAAATCCTGAATATATAATCCCGAACCAATCTAATCCTGAATACACAAACCCAAACCAATCAGATCCTGAATTCACAATCTGGAACCAATCTAATCCTGAATAAACAAGGCCAATGCAATCAAATCCTGAATACACAAACCTGAACCAATCTAATTCCGTGTATACAATCCTGAACCAATCTAATCGCGAATATACAATCCGAAACTAAGCTAATCCTGAGTACACAATACCAAACCAATCGAATCCTGAAAACACAATCCTGAACCAATCTAATCCTGAATACACAATCCCAAACCAATCAAATCCTGAGTACACAATTCGAAACCAATCTAATCCTGAATACAAAATCCCAAACCAATCTTATCCAGAATACACAATCCTGAACCAATCTAATGCTGAATACATAATTTCGAATCAATCTAATCCCGAATACACAATTCTGAATCAATCTAATTGTGAATACACAATCCCGTACCAATCTAATCCTGAATACACAATTCCAAACCTATCTAATCCCGAATACACAATCCCAAACCAATCTAATGCAGAACCCACAATCCCGAACCAATCTAATCCTGAATACACAATTGCGAACCAATCTAATCCTGAATACACAATCCTGAACCAAACTAATCGTGAATACAAAATCCTGAACCAGTCAAATCCTGAGAACACAATCCCCAAACAATCTCATCCTGAATATGCAATTCCTAACCAATCAAATCCTGAATACACAAACCCAAACCAATCTCATCCTGAATATACAATCCTGAACCAATCTAATCCTGAATACACAATCCCAAACCAATCTAATCCTGAATACACAATCCCAAACCAATCAAATCCTGAATATACAATCCCGAACCAATCTAATCCTGAATACACAAACCCAAACCAATAAGATCCTGAATTCACAATCCTGAACCAATCTAATTCTGAATAAACAATGCCAATCCAATCAAATCCTGCATACACAAACCTAAACCAATCTAAATGCGAACACACAATCCCAAATCAATCTAATCCTGAAAACACAACCCTGAACCAATCTAATCCCGAATACACAATCCTGAAACAATCTAATCCTGAATACACAAACCTGAACCAATCTAATTCCGAATATACAATCCTGAAGCAATCTAATCCCGAATATACAAACCCAAACTAAGCTAATCCTGAGCACACAATACCAAACCAATCTAATCCTGAAAACACAATCCTGAACCAATCAAATCATGAGTACACAATCCCGAACCAATCCAATCCTGAATATGCAATTCCTAACCAATCAAATCCTGAATACACAAACCCAAACCAATCTAATCCTGAATATACAATCCTGAAGCATTCTAATCCTGAATACACAATCCCAAACCAATCTAATCCTGAATACACAATCCCGAACCAATCAAATCCTGAATATATAATCCCGAACCAATCTAATCCTGAATACACAAACCCAAACCAATCAGATCCTGAATTCACAATCTGGAACCAATCTAATCCTGAATAAACAAGGCCAATGCAATCAAATCCTGAATACACAAACCTGAACCAATCTAATTCCGTGTATACAATCCTGAACCAATCTAATCGCGAATATACAATCCGAAACTAAGCTAATCCTGAGTACACAATACCAAACCAATCGAATCCTGAAAACACAATCCTGAACCAATCTAATCCTGAATACACAATCCCAAACCAATCAAATCCTGAGTACACAATTCGAAACCAATCTAATCCTGAATACAAAATCCCAAACCAATCTTATCCAGAATACACAATCCCGAACCAATCTAATGCTGAATACATAATTTCGAATCAATCTAATCCCGAATACACAATTCTGAATCAATCTAATTGTGAATACACAATCCCGTACCAATCTAATCCTGAATACACAATTCCAAACCTATCTAATCCCGAATACACAATCCCAAACCAATCTAATGCAGAACCCACAATCCCGAACCAATCTAATCCTGAATACAAAATTGCGAACCAATCTAATCCTGAATACACAATCCTGAACCAAACTAATCGTGAATACACAATCCTGAACCAGTCAAATCCTGAGAACACAATCCCCAACCAATCTCATCCTGAATATGCAATTCCTAACCAATCAAATCCTGAATACACAAACCCAAACCAATCTAATCCTGAATATACAATCCTGAACCAATCTAATCCTGAATACACAATCCCAAACTAGTCTAATCCTGAATACACAATCCCGAACCAATCAAATCCTGAATATACAATCCCGAACCAATCTAATCCTGAATACACAAACCCAAACCAATAAGATCCTGAATTCACAATCCTGAACCAATCTAATCCTGAATAAACAATGCCATTCCAATCAAATCCTGAATAAACAAACCCAAACAAACCTAATCCTGAATATACAATCGTGAACCAATCTAATCCTGTATACACAATCCCAAACCAATCTAATCCCGAATACACAATCCTGAACCAATCAGATCCTGAAAACTCAATCCTGAACCAATCTAATCCTGAATAAAGAATGCCAATCCAATCAAATCCTGTATACACAAACCTAAACCAATCTAATCCCGAATACACAATCCCAAACCAGTCTAATCCTGAAAACACAATCCTGAACCAATCTAAACCCGAATACACAATCCTGAATCAATCTAATCCTGAATACAATAACCTAAACCAATCTAATTCTGAATATACCATCCTGAACCAATCTAAACTCGAATATACAATCCCAAACTAAGGTAATCCTGAGTACACAATATCAAACCAATCTAATACCGAATACACAATCCTGAATCAATCTAATCCCGAATACACAATTCTGAACCTGTCTAATCCTGAATACACAATTCTGAACCAATCTAATCCTGAATACACAATCCTGAACCAATCTAATCGTGAGTACACAATCCTGAACCAATCAAATCCTGAGTACACAATCCCCAACCAATCTCATCCTGAATATGCAATTCCTAACCAATCAAATCCTGAATACACAAACCCAAACCAATCTAATCCTGAACCCACAATCCCGAACCAATCTAATCCTGAATACACAATTGCGAACCAATCTAATCCTGAATACACAATCCTGAACCAATCTAATCGTGAATACACAATCCTGAACCAGCCAAATCCTGAGTACAAAATCCCCAACCAATCTAATCCTGAATATGCAATTCCTAACCAATCAAATCCTGAATACACAAACCCAAACCAATCAGATCCTGAAAACTCAGTCCTGAACTAATCAAATCCACAATAAACATTGCCAATCCAATCAAATCCTGAATACACAAACCTAAACCAATCTAATCCCGAATTCACAATCCCAAACCAATCTAATCCTGAAAACACAATCCTGAACAAATCTAATCCCGAATACACAATCCTGAAACAATCTAATCCTGAATACACAAACCTAAAGCAAACTAATTCCGAATAGACCATCCTGAACCAATCTGATCCCGAATATACAATCCCAAACTAATCTAATCCTGAGTACACAATACCAAACCAATCTTATCCCGAATAGACAATCCTGAATCAATCTAATCCCGAATACACAATCCTGAACCTATCTAATCCTGAATACACAATTCTGAACCAATCTAATCCTGAATACACAATCCTGAACCAATCAAATCTTGAATACACAATCCTGAACCAATCAAATCCTGAGTACACAATCCCGAACCAATCTAATCCTGAATACGCAATTGCTAACCAATCAAATCCTGAATACACAAACCCAAACCAATCTAATCCTGAATATACAATCCCGAACCAATCTAATCCTGAATACAAAATCCCAAACCAATCTAATCCTGAATACACAATCCTGAACCAATCAAATCCTGAATATACAATCCCGAACAAATCTAATCCTGAATACACAAACCCAAACCAATCAGATCCTGAATTCACAATCCTGAACCAATCTAATTCTGAATAAACAATGCCAATCCAATCAAATCCTGCATACACAAACCTAAACCAATCTAAATGCGAACACACAATCCCAAATCAATCTAAACCTGAAACCACAACCCTGAACCAATCTAATCCCGAATACACAATCCTGAAACAATCTAATCCTGAATACACAAACCTGAACCAATCTAATTCCGAATATACAATCCTGAAGCAATCTAATCCCGAATATACAAACCCAAACTAAGCTAATCCTGAGCACACAATACCAAACCAATCTAATCCTGAAAACACAATCCTGAACCAATCAAATCATGAGTACACAATCCCGAACCAATCCAATCCTGAATATGCAATTCCTAACCAATCAAATCCTGAATACACAAACCCAAACCAATCTAATCCTGAATATACAATCCTGAAGCATTCTAATCCTGAATACACAATCCCAAACCAATCTAATCCTGAATACACAATCCCGAACCAATCAAATCCTGAATATATAATCCCGAACCAATCTAATCCTGAATACACAAACCCAAACCAATCAGATCCTGAATTCACAATCTGGAACCAATCTAATCCTGAATAAACAAGGCCAATGCAATCAAATCCTGAATACACAAACCTGAACCAATCTAATTCCGTGTATACAATCCTGAACCAATCTAATCGCGAATATACAATCCGAAACTAAGCTAATCCTGAGTACACAATACCAAACCAATCGAATCCTGAAAACACAATCCTGAACCAATCTAATCCTGAATACACAATCCCAAACCAATCAAATCCTGAGTACACAATTCGAAACCAATCTAATCCTGAATACAAAATCCCAAACCAATCTTATCCAGAATACACAATCCTGAACCAATCTAATGCTGAATACATAATTTCGAATCAATCTAATCCCGAATACACAATTCTGAATCAATCTAATTGTGAATACACAATCCCGTACCAATCTAATCCTGAATACACAATTCCAAACCTATCTAATCCCGAATACACAATCCCAAACCAATCTAATGCAGAACCCACAATCCCGAACCAATCTAATCCTGAATACACAATTGCGAACCAATCTAATCCTGAATACACAATCCTGAACCAAACTAATCGTGAATACAAAATCCTGAACCAGTCAAATCCTGAGAACACAATCCCCAAACAATCTCATCCTGAATATGCAATTCCTAACCAATCAAATCCTGAATACACAAACCCAAACCAATCTCATCCTGAATATACAATCCTGAACCAATCTAATCCTGAATACACAATCCCAAACCAATCTAATCCTGAATACACAATCCCAAACCAATCAAATCCTGAATATACAATCCCGAACCAATCTAATCCTGAATACACAAACCCAAACCAATAAGATCCTGAATTCACAATCCTGAACCAATCTAATCCTGAATAAACAATGCCATTCCAATCAAATCCTGAATAAACAAACCCAAACAAACCTAATCCTGAATATACAATCGTGAACCAATCTAATCCTGTATACACAATCCCAAACCAATCTAATCCCGAATACACAATCCTGAACCAATCAGGTCCTGAAAACTCAATCCTGAACCAATCTAATCCTGAATAAAGAATGCCAATCCAATCAAATCCTGTATACACAAACCTAAACCAATCTAATCCCGAATACACAATCCCAAACCAGTCTAATCCTGAAAACACAATCCTGAACCAATCTAAACCCGAATACACAATCCTGAATCAATCTAATCCTGAATACAATAACCTAAACCAATCTAATTCTGAATATACCATCCTGAACCAATCTAAACTCGAATATACAATACCAAACTAAGGTAATCCTGAGTACACAATATCAAAACAATCTAATACCGAATACACAATCCTGAATCAATCTAATCCCGAATACACAATTCTGAACCTGTCTAATCCTGAATACACAATTCTGAACCAATCTAATCCTGAATACACAATCCTGAACCAATCTAATCGTGAGTACACAATCCTGAACCAATCAAATCCTGAGTACACAATCCCCAACCAATCTCATCCTGAATATGCAATTCCTAACCAATCAAATCCTGAATACACAAACCCAAACCAATCTAATCCTGAACCCACAATCCCGAACCAATCTAATCCTGAATACACAATTGCGAACCAATCTAATCCTGAATACACAATCCTGAACCAATCTAATCGTGAATACACAATCCTGAACCAGCCAAATCCTGAGTACAAAATCCCCAACCAATCTAATCCTGAATATGCAATTCCTAACCAATCAAATCCTGAATACACAAACCCAAACCAATCAGATCCTGAAAACTCAGTCCTGAACTAATCAAATCCTCAATAAACATTGCCAATCCAATCAAATCCTGAATACACAAACCTAAACCAATCTAATCCCGAATTCACAATCCCAAACCAATCTAATCCTGAAAACACAATCCTGAACAAATCTAATCCCGAATACACAATCCTGAAACAATCTAATCCTGAATACACAAACCTAAACCAATCTAATTCCGAATAGACCATCCTGAACCAATCTGATCCCGAATATACAATCCCAAACTAATCTAATCCTGAGTACACAATACCAAACCAATCTTATCCCGAATACACAATCCTGAATCAATCTAATCCCGAATACACAATCCTGAACCTATCTAATCCTGAATACACAATTCTGAACCAATCTAATCCTGAATACACAATCCTGAACCAATCAAATCTTGAATACACAATCCTGAACCAATCAAATCCTGAGTACACAATCCCGAACCAATCTAATCCTGAATACGCAATTGCTAACCAATCAAATCCTGAATACACAAACCCAAACCAATCTAATCCTGAATATACAATCCCGAACCAATCTAATCCTGAATACAAAATCCCAAACCAATCTAATCCTGAATACACAATCCTGAACCAATCAAATCCTGAATATACAATCCCGAACAAATCTAATCCTGAATACACAAACCCAAACCAATCAGATCCTGAATTCACAATCCTGAACCAATCTAATTCTGAATAAACAATGCCAATCCAATCAAATCCTGCATACACAAACCTAAACCAATCTAAATGCGAACACACAATCCCAAATCAAGCTAATCCTGAAAACACAACCCTGAACCAATCTAATCCCGAATACACAATCCTGAAACAATCTAATCCTGAATACACAAACCTGAACCAATCTAATTCCGAATATACAATCCTGAAGCAATCTAATCCCGAATATACAAACCCAAACTAAGCTAATCCTGAGCACACAATACCAAACCAATCTAATCCTGAAAACACAATCCTGAACCAATCAAATCATGAGTACACAATCCCGAACCAATCCAATCCTGAATATGCAATTCCTAACCAATCAAATCCTGAATAAACAAACCCAAACCAATCTAATCCTGAATATACAATCCTGAAGCATTCTAATCCTGAATACACAATCCCAAACCAATCTAATCCTGAATACACAATCCCGAACCAATCAAATCCTGAATATATAATCCCGAACCAATCTAATCCTGAATACACAAACCCAAACCAATCAGATCCTGAATTCACAATCTGGAACCAATCTAATCCTGAATAAACAAGGCCAATGCAATCAAATCCTGAATACACAAACCTGAACCAATCTAATTCCGTGTATACAATCCTGAACCAATCTAATCGCGAATATACAATCCGAAACTAAGCTAATCCTGAGTACACAATACCAAACCAATCGAATCCTGAAAACACAATCCTGAACCAATCTAATCCTGAATACACAATCCCAAACCAATCAAATCCTGAGTACACAATTCGAAACCAATCTAATCCTGAATACAAAATCCCAAACCAATCTTATCCAGAATACACAATCCCGAACCAATCTAATGCTGAATACATAATTTCGAATCAATCTAATCCCGAATACACAATTCTGAATCAATCTAATTGTGAATACACAATCCCGTACCAATCTAATCCTGAATACACAATTCCAAACCTATCTAATCCCGAATACACAATCCCAAACCAATCTAATGCAGAACCCACAATCCCGAACCAATCTAATCCTGAATACAAAATTGCGAACCAATCTAATCCTGAATACACAATCCTGAACCAAACTAATCGTGAATACACAATCCTGAACCAGTCAAATCCTGAGAACACAATCCCCAACCAATCTCATCCTGAATATGCAATTCCTAACCAATCAAATCCTGAATACACAAACCCAAACCAATCTAATCCTGAATATACAATCCTGAACCAATCTAATCCTGAATACACAATCCCAAACCAGTCTAATCCTGAATACACAATCACGAACCAATCAAATCCTGAATATACAATCCCGAACCAATCTAATCCTGAATACACAAACCCAAACCAATAAGATCCTGAATTCACAATCCTGAACCAATCTAATCCTGAATAAACAATGCCATTCCAATCAAATCCTGAATAAACAAACCCAAACAAACCTAATCCTGAATATACAATCGTGAACCAATCTAATCCTGTATACACAATCCCAAACCAATCTAATCCCGAATACACAATCCTGAACCAATCAGATCCTGAAAACTCAATCCTGAACCAATCTAATCCTGAATAAAGAATGCCAATCCAATCAAATCCTGTATACACAAACCTAAACCAATCTAATCCCGAATACACAATCCCAAACCAGTCTAATCCTGAAAACACAATCCTGAACCAATCTAAACCCGAATACACAATCCTGAATCAATCTAATCCTGAATACAATAACCTAAACCAATCTAATTCTGAATATACCATCCTGAACCAATCTAAACTCGAATATACAATCCCAAACTAAGGTAATCCTGAGTACACAATATCAAACCAATCTAATACCGAATACACAATCCTGAATCAATCTAATCCCGAATACACAATTCTGAACCTGTCTAATCCTGAATACACAATTCTGAACCAATCTAATCCTGAATACACAATCCTGAACCAATCTAATCGTGAGTACACAATCCTGAACCAATCAAATCCTGAGTACACAATCCCCAACCAATCTCATCCTGAATATGCAATTCCTAACCAATCAAATCCTGAATACACAAACCCAAACCAATCTAATCCTGAACCCACAATCCCGAACCAATCTAATCCTGAATACACAATTGCGAACCAATCTAATCCTGAATACACAATCCTGAACCAATCTAATCGTGAATACACAATCCTGAACCAGCCAAATCCTGAGTACAAAATCCCCAACCAATCTAATCCTGAATATGCAATTCCTAACCAATCAAATCCTGAATACACAAACCCAAACCAATCAGATCCTGAAAACTCAGTCCTGAACTAATCAAATCCTCAATAAACATTGCCAATCCAATCAAATCCTGAATACACAAACCTAAACCAATCTAATCCCGAATTCACAATCCCAAACCAATCTAATCCTGAAAACACAATCCTGAACAAATCTAATCCCGAATACACAATCCTGAAACAATCTAATCCTGAATACACAAACCTAAAGCAAACTAATTCCGAATAGACCATCCTGAACCAATCTGATCCCGAATATACAATCCCAAACTAATCTAATCCTGAGTACACAATACCAAACCAATCTTATCCCGAATAGACAATCCTGAATCAATCTAATCCCGAATACACAATCCTGAACCTATCTAATCCTGAATACACAATTCTGAACCAATCTAATCCTGAATACACAATCCTGAACCAATCAAATCTTGAATACACAATCCTGAACCAATCAAATCCTGAGTACACAATCCCGAACCAATCTAATCCTGAATACGCAATTGCTAACCAATCAAATCCTGAATACACAAACCCAAACCAATCTAATCCTGAATATACAATCCCGAACCAATCTAATCCTGAATACAAAATCCCAAACCAATCTAATCCTGAATACACAATCCTGAACCAATCAAATCCTGAATATACAATCCCGAACAAATCTAATCCTGAATACACAAACCCAAACCAATCAGATCCTGAATTCACAATCCTGAACCAATCTAATTCTGAATAAACAATGCCAATCCAATCAAATCCTGCATACACAAACCTAAACCAATCTAAATGCGAACACACAATCCCAAATCAATCTAATCCTGAAAACACAACCCTGAACCAATCTAATCCCGAATACACAATCCTGAAACAATCTAATCCTGAATACACAAACCTGAACCAATCTAATTCCGAATATACAATCCTGAAGCAATCTAATCCCGAATATACAAACCCAAACTAAGCTAATCCTGAGCACACAATACCAAACCAATCTAATCCTGAAAACACAATCCCGAACCAATCCAATCCTGAATATGCAATTCCTAACCAATCAAATCCTGAATACACAAACCCAAACCAATCTAATCCTGAATATACAATCCTGAAGCATTCTAATCCTGAATACACAATCCGAAACCAATCTAATCCTGAATACACAATCCCGAACCAATCAAATCCTGAATATATAATCCCGAACCAATCTAATCCTGAATACACAAACCCAAACCAATCAGATCCTGAATTCACAATCTGGAACCAATCTAATCCTGAATAAACAAGGCCAATGCAATCAAATCCTGAATACACAAACCTGAACCAATCTAATTCCGTGTATACAATCCTGAACCAATCTAATCGCGAATATACAATCCGAAACTAAGCTAATCCTGAGTACACAATACCAAACCAATCGAATCCTGAAAACACAATCCTGAACCAATCTAATCCTGAATACACAATCCCAAACCAATCAAATCCTGAGTACACAATATCAAACCAATCTAATCCTGAATACAAAATCCCAAACCAATCTTATCCAGAATACACAATTCTGAACCTATCTAATCCTGAATACACAATTCTGAACCAATCTAATCCTGAATACACAATCCTGAAACAATCTAATCGTGAATACACAATCCTGAACCAGTCAAATCCTGAGTACACAATCCCCAACCAATCTCATCCTGAATATGCAATTCCTAACCAATCAAATCCTGAATACACAAACCCAAACCAATCTAATCCTGAACCCACAATCCCGAACCAATCTAATCCCGAATCCACAATTGTGAACCAATCTAATCCTGAATACATAACTTCGAACCAATCTAATCCTGAATACATAATTCCAAACCTATCTAATCCCGAATACACAATTCTGAATCAATCTAATTGCGAATACACAATCCCGTACCAATCTAATCCTGAATACACAATTCCAAACCTATCTAATCCCGAATACACAATCCCAAACCAATCTAATGCAGAACCCACAATCCCGAACCAATCTAATCCTGAATACACAATTGCGAACCAATCTAATCCTGAATAGACAATCCTGAACCAAACTAATCGTGAATGCAAAATCCTGAACCAGTCAAATCCTGAGAACACAATCCCCAAACAATCTCATCCTGAATATGCAATTCCTAACCAATCAAATCCTGAATACACAAACCCAAACCAATCTCATCCTGAATATACAATCCTGAACCAATCTAATCCTGAATACACAATCCCAAACCAATCTAATCCTGAATACACAATCCCAAACCAATCAAATCCTGAATATACAATCCCGAACCAATCTAATCCTTAATACACAAACCCAAACCAATAAGATCCTGAATTCACAATCCTGAACCAATCTAATCCTGAATAAACAATGCCATTCCAATCAAATCCTGAATAAACAAACCCAAACAAACCTAATTCTGAATATACAATCGTGAACCAATCTAATCCTGTATACACAATCCCAAACCAATCTAATCCCGAATACACAATCCTGAACCAATCAGGTCCTGAAAACTCAATCCTGAACCAATCTAATCCTGAATAAAGAATGCCAATCCAATCAAATCCTGTATACACAAACCTAAACCAATCTAATCCCGAATACACAATCCCAAACCAGTCTAATCCTGAAAACACAATCCTGAACCAATCTAAACCCGAATACACAATCCTGAATCAATCTAATCCTGAATACAATAACCTAAACCAATCTAATTCTGAATATACCATCCTGAACCAATCTAAACTCGAATATACAATACCAAACTAAGGTAATCCTGAGTACACAATATCAAAACAATCTAATACCGAATACACAATCCTGAATCAATCTAATCCCGAATACACAATTCTGAACCTGTCTAATCCTGAATACACAATTCTGAACCAATCTAATCCTGAATACACAATCCTGAACCAATCTAATCGTGAGTACACAATCCTGAACCAATCAAATCCTGAGTACACAATCCCCAACCAATCTCATCCTGAATATGCAATTCCTAACCAATCAAATCCTGAATACACAAACCCAAACCAATCTAATCCTGAACCCACAATCCCGAACCAATCTAATCCTGAATACACAATTGCGAACCAATCTAATCCTGAATACACAATCCTGAACCAATCTAATCGTGAATACACAATCCTGAACCAGCCAAATCCTGAGTACAAAATCCCCAACCAATCTAATCCTGAATATGCAATTCCTAACCAATCAAATCCTGAATACACAAACCCAAACCAATCAGATCCTGAAAACTCAGTCCTGAACTAATCAAATCCACAATAAACATTGCCAATCCAATCAAATCCTGAATACACAAACCTAAACCAGTCTAATCCCGAATTCACAATCCCAAACCAATCTAATCCTGAAAACACAATCCTGAACAAATCTAATCCCGAATACACAATCCTGAAACAATCTAATCCTGAATACACAAACCTAAACCAATCTAATTCCGAATAGACCATCCTGAACCAATCTGATCCCGAATATACAATCCCAAACTAATCTAATCCTGAGTACACAATACCAAACCAATCTTATCCCGAATACACAATCCTGAATCAATCTAATCCCGAATACACAATCCTGAACCTATCTAATCCTGAATACACAATTCTGAACCAATCTAATCCTGAATACACAATCCTGAACCAATCAAATCTTGAATACACAATCCTGAACCAATCAAATCCTGAGTACACAATCCCGAACCAATCTAATCCTGAATACGCAATTGCTAACCAATCAAATCCTGAATACACAAACCCAAACCAATCTAATCCTGAATATACAATCCCGAACCAATCTAATCCTGAATACACAAACCCAAACCAATCAGATCCTGAATTCACAATCTGGAACCAATCTAATCCTGAATAAACAAGGCCAATGCAATCAAATCCTGAATACACAAACCTGAACCAATCTAATTCCGTGTATACAATCCTGAACCAATCTAATCGCGAATATACAATCCGAAACTAAGCTAATCCTGAGTACACAATACCAAACCAATCGAATCCTGAAAACACAATCCTGAACCAATCTAATCCTGAATACACAATCCCAAACCAATCAAATCCTGAGTACACAATATCAAACCAATCTAATCCTGAATACAAAATCCCAAACCAATCTTATCCAGAATACACAATTCTGAACCTATCTAATCCTGAATACACAATTCTGAACCAATCTAATCCTGAATACACAATCCTGAAACAATCTAATCGTGAATACACAATCCTGAACCAGTCAAATCCTGAGTACACAATCCCCAACCAATCTCATCCTGAATATGCAATTCCTAACGAATCAAATCCTGAATACACAAACCCAAACCAATCTAATCCTGAACCCACAATCCCGAACCAATCTAATCCCGAATCCACAATTGTGAACCAATCTAATCCTGAATACATAACTTCGAACCAATCTAATCCTGAATACATAATTCCAAACCTATCTAATCCCGAATACACAATTCTGAATCAATCTAATTGCGAATACACAATCCCGTACCAATCTAATCCTGAATACACAATTCCAAACCTATCTAATCCCGAATACACAATCCCAAACCAATCTAATGCAGAACCCACAATCCCGAACCAATCTAATCCTGAATACACAATTGCGAACCAATCTAATCCTGAATAGACAATCCTGAACCAAACTAATCGTGAATGCAAAATCCTGAACCAGTCAAATCCTGAGAACACAATCCCCAAACAATCTCATCCTGAATATGCAATTCCTAACCAATCAAATCCTGAATACACAAACCCAAACCAATCTCATCCTGAATATACAATCCTGAACCAATCTAATCCTGAATACACAATCCCAAACCAATCTAATCCTGAATACACAATCCCAAACCAATCAAATCCTGAATATACAATCCCGAACCAATCTAATCCTTAATACACAAACCCAAACCAATAAGATCCTGAATTCACAATCCTGAACCAATCTAATCCTGAATAAACAATGCCATTCCAATCAAATCCTGAATAAACAAACCCAAACAAACCTAATTCTGAATATACAATCGTGAACCAATCTAATCCTGTATACACAATCCCAAACCAATCTAATCCCGAATACACAATCCTGAACCAATCAGGTCCTGAAAACTCAATCCTGAACCAATCTAATCCTGAATAAAGAATGCCAATCCAATCAAATCCTGTATACACAAACCTAAACCAATCTAATCCCGAATACACAATCCCAAACCAGTCTAATCCTGAAAACACAATCCTGAACCAATCTAAACCCGAATACACAATCCTGAATCAATCTAATCCTGAATACAATAACCTAAACCAATCTAATTCTGAATATACCATCCTGAACCAATCTAAACTCGAATATACAATACCAAACTAAGGTAATCCTGAGTACACAATATCAAAACAATCTAATACCGAATACACAATCCTGAATCAATCTAATCCCGAATACACAATTCTGAACCTGTCTAATCCTGAATACACAATTCTGAACCAATCTAATCCTGAATACACAATCCTGAACCAATCTAATCGTGAGTACACAATCCTGAACCAATCAAATCCTGAGTACACAATCCCCAACCAATCTCATCCTGAATATGCAATTCCTAACCAATCAAATCCTGAATACACAAACCCAAACCAATCTAATCCTGAACCCACAATCCCGAACCAATCTAATCCTGAATACACAATTGCGAACCAATCTAATCCTGAATACACAATCCTGAACCAATCTAATCGTGAATACACAATCCTGAACCAGCCAAATCCTGAGTACAAAATCCCCAACCAATCTAATCCTGAATATGCAATTCCTAACCAATCAAATCCTGAATACACAAACCCAAACCAATCAGATCCTGAAAACTCAGTCCTGAACTAATCAAATCCACAATAAACATTGCCAATCCAATCAAATCCTGAATACACAAACCTAAACCAGTCTAATCCCGAATTCACAATCCCAAACCAATCTAATCCTGAAAACACAATCCTGAACAAATCTAATCCCGAATACACAATCCTGAAACAATCTAATCCTGAATACACAAACCTAAACCAATCTAATTCCGAATAGACCATCCTGAACCAATCTGATCCCGAATATACAATCCCAAACTAATCTAATCCTGAGTACACAATACCAAACCAATCTTATCCCGAATACACAATCCTGAATCAATCTAATCCCGAATACACAATCCTGAACCTATCTAATCCTGAATACACAATTCTGAACCAATCTAATCCTGAATACACAATCCTGAACCAATCAAATCTTGAATACACAATCCTGAACCAATCAAATCCTGAGTACACAATCCCGAACCAATCTAATCCTGAATACGCAATTGCTAACCAATCAAATCCTGAATACACAAACCCAAACCAATCTAATCCTGAATATACAATCCCGAACCAATCTAATCCTGAATACACAATCCTGAACCAATCAAATCCTGAATATACAATCCCGAACAAATCTAATCCTGAATACACAAACCCAAACCAATCAGATCCTGAATTCACAATCCTGAACCAATCTAATTCTGAATAAACAATGCCAATCCAATCAAATCCTGCATACACAAACCTAAACCAATCTAAATGCGAACACACAATCCCAAATCAATCTAATCCTGAAAACACAACCCTGAACCAATCTAATCCCGAATACACAATCCTGAAACAATCTAATCCTGAATACACAAACCTGAACCAATCTAATTCCGAATATACAATCCTGAAGCAATCTAATCCCGAATATACAAACCCAAACTAAGCTAATCCTGAGCACACAATACCAAACCAATCTAATCCTGAAAACACAATCCTGAACCAATCAAATCATGAGTACACAATCCCGAACCAATCCAATCCTGAATATGCAATTCCTAACCAATCAAATCCTGAATACACAAACCCAAACCAATCTAATCCTGAATATACAATCCTGAAGCATTCTAATCCTGAATACACAATCCCAAACCAATCTAATCCTGAATACACAATCCCGAACCAATCAAATCCTGAATATATAATCCCGAACCAATCTAATCCTGAATACACAAACCCAAACCAATCAGATCCTGAATTCACAATCTGGAACCAATCTAATCCTGAATAAACAAGGCCAATGCAATCAAATCCTGAATACACAAACCTGAACCAATCTAATTCCGTGTATACAATCCTGAACCAATCTAATCGCGAATATACAATCCGAAACTAAGCTAATCCTGAGTACACAATACCAAACCAATCGAATCCTGAAAACACAATCCTGAACCAATCTAATCCTGAATACACAATCCCAAACCAATCAAATCCTGAGTACACAATTCGAAACCAATCTAATCCTGAATACAAAATCCCAAACCAATCTTATCCAGAATACACAATCCCGAACCAATCTAATGCTGAATACATAATTTCGAATCAATCTAATCCCGAATACACAATTCTGAATCAATCTAATTGTGAATACACAATCCCGTACCAATCTAATCCTGAATACACAATTCCAAACCTATCTAATCCCGAATACACAATCCCAAACCAATCTAATGCAGAACCCACAATCCCGAACCAATCTAATCCTGAATACAAAATTGCGAACCAATCTAATCCTGAATACACAATCCTGAACCAAACTAATCGTGAATACACAATCCTGAACCAGTCAAATCCTGAGAACACAATCCCCAACCAATCTCATCCTGAATATGCAATTCCTAACCAATCAAATCCTGAATACACAATCCCAAACCAATCTAATCCTGAATATACAATCCTGAACCAATCTAATCCTGAATACACAATCCCAAACCAGTCTAATCCTGAATACACAATCCCGAACCAATCAAATCCTGAATATACAATCCCGAACCAATCTAATCCTGAATACACAAACCCAAACCAATAAGATCCTGAATTCACAATCCTGAACCAATCTAATCCTGAATAAACAATGCCATTCCAATCAAATCCTGAATAAACAAACCCAAACAAACCTAATCCTGAATATACAATCGTGAACCAATCTAATCCTGTATACACAATCCCAAACCAATCTAATCCCGAATACACAATCCTGAACCAATCAGATCCTGAAAACTCAATCCTGAACCAATCTAATCCTGAATAAAGAATGCCAATCCAATCAAATCCTGTATACACAAACCTAAACCAATCTAATCCCGAATACACAATCCCAAACCAGTCTAATCCTGAAAACACAATCCTGAACCAATCTAAACCCGAATACACAATCCTGAATCAATCTAATCCTGAATACAATAACCTAAACCAATCTAATTCTGAATATACCATCCTGAACCAATCTAAACTCGAATATACAATCCCAAACTAAGGTAATCCTGAGTACACAATATCAAACCAATCTAATACCGAATACACAATCCTGAATCAATCTAATCCCGAATACACAATTCTGAACCTGTCTAATCCTGAATACACAATTCTGAACCAATCTAATCCTGAATACACAATCCTGAACCAATCTAATCGTGAGTACACAATCCTGAACCAATCAAATCCTGAGTACACAATCCCCAACCAATCTCATCCTGAATATGCAATTCCTAACCAATCAAATCCTGAATACACAAACCCAAACCAATCTAATCCTGAACCCACAATCCCGAACCAATCTAATCCTGAATACACAATTGCGAACCAATCTAATCCTGAATACACAATCCTGAACCAATCTAATCGTGAATACACAATCCTGAACCAGCCAAATCCTGAGTACAAAATCCCCAACCAATCTAATCCTGAATATGCAATTCCTAACCAATCAAATCCTGAATACACAAACCCAAACCAATCAGATCCTGAAAACTCAGTCCTGAACTAATCAAATCCTCAATAAACATTGCCAATCCAATCAAATCCTGAATACACAAACCTAAACCAATCTAATCCCGAATTCACAATCCCAAACCAATCTAATCCTGAAAACACAATCCTGAACAAATCTAATCCCGAATACACAATCCTGAAACAATCTAATCCTGAATACACAAACCTAAAGCAAACTAATTCCGAATAGACCATCCTGAACCAATCTGATCCCGAATATACAATCCCAAACTAATCTAATCCTGAGTACACAATACCAAACCAATCTTATCCCGAATACACAATCCTGAATCAATCTAATCCCGAATACACAATCCTGAACCTATCTAATCCTGAATACACAATTCTGAACCAATCTAATCCTGAATACACAATCCTGAACCAATCAAATCTTGAATACACAATCCTGAACCAATCAAATCCTGAGTACACAATCCCGAACCAATCTAATCCTGAATACGCAATTGCTAACCAATCAAATCCTGAATACACAAACCCAAACCAATCTAATCCTGAATATACAATCCCGAACCAATCTAATCCTGAATACAAAATCCCAAACCAATCTAATCCTGAATACACAATCCTGAACCAATCAAATCCTGAATATACAATCCCGAACAAATCTAATCCTGAATACACAAACCCAAACCAATCAGATCCTGAATTCACAATCCTGAACCAATCTAATTCTGAATAAACAATGCCAATCCAATCAAATCCTGCATACACAAACCTAAACCAATCTAAATGCGAACACACAATCCCAAATCAATCTAATCCTGAAAACACAACCCTGAACCAATCTAATCCCGAATACACAATCCTGAAACAATCTAATCCTGAATACACAAACCTGAACCAATCTAATTCCGAATATACAATCCTGAAGCAATCTAATCCCGAATATACAAACCCAAACTAAGCTAATCCTGAGCACACAATACCAAACCAATCTAATCCTGAAAACACAATCCCGAACCAATCCAATCCTGAATATGCAATTCCTAACCAATCAAATCCTGAATACACAAACCCAAACCAATCTAATCCTGAATATACAATCCTGAAGCATTCTAATCCTGAATACACAATCCGAAACCAATCTAATCCTGAATACACAATCCCGAACCAATCAAATCCTGAATATATAATCCCGAACCAATCTAATCCTGAATACACAAACCCAAACCAATCAGATCCTGAATTCACAATCTGGAACCAATCTAATCCTGAATAAACAAGGCCAATGCAATCAAATCCTGAATACACAAACCTGAACCAATCTAATTCCGTGTATACAATCCTGAACCAATCTAATCGCGAATATACAATCCGAAACTAAGCTAATCCTGAGTACACAATACCAAACCAATCGAATCCTGAAAACACAATCCTGAACCAATCTAATCCTGAATACACAATCCCAAACCAATCAAATCCTGAGTACACAATATCAAACCAATCTAATCCTGAATACAAAATCCCAAAACAATCTTATCCAGAATACACAATTCTGAACCTATCTAATCCTGAATACACAATTCTGAACCAATCTAATCCTGAATACACAATCCTGAAACAATCTAATCGTGAATACACAATCCTGAACCAGTCAAATCCTGAGTACACAATCCCCAACCAATCTCATCCTGAATATGCAATTCCTAACCAATCAAATCCTGAATACACAAACCCAAACCAATCTAATCCTGAACCCACAATCCCGAACCAATCTAATCCCGAATCCACAATTGTGAACCAATCTAATCCTGAATACATAACTTCGAACCAATCTAATCCTGAATACATAATTCCAAACCTATCTAATCCCGAATACACAATTCTGAATCAATCTAATTGCGAATACACAATCCCGTACCAATCTAATCCTGAATACACAATTCCAAACCTATCTAATCCCGAATACACAATCCCAAACCAATCTAATGCAGAACCCACAATCCCGAACCAATCTAATCCTGAATACACAATTGCGAACCAATCTAATCCTGAATAGACAATCCTGAACCAAACTAATCGTGAATGCAAAATCCTGAACCAGTCAAATCCTGAGAACACAATCCCCAAACAATCTCATCCTGAATATGCAATTCCTAACCAATCAAATCCTGAATAGACAAACCCAAACCAATCTCATCCTGAATATACAATCCTGAACCAATCTAATCCTGAATACACAATCCCAAACCAATCTAATCCTGAATACACAATCCCAAACCAATCAAATCCTGAATATACAATCCCGAACCAATCTAATCCTTAATACATAAACCCAAACCAATAAGATCCTGAATTCACAATCCTGAACCAATTTAATCCTGAATAAACAATGCCATTCCAATCAAATCCTGAATAAACAAACCCAAACAAACCTAATTCTGAATATACAATCGTGAACCAATCTAATCCTGTATACACAATCCCAAACCAATCTAATCCCGAATACACAATCCTGAACCAATCAGGTCCTGAAAACTCAATCCTGAACCAATCTAATCCTGAATAAAGAATGCCAATCCAATCAAATCCTGTATACACAAACCTAAACCAATCTAATCCCGAATACACAATCCCAAACCAGTCTAATCCTGAAAACACAATCCTGAACCAATCTAAACCCGAATACACAATCCTGAATCAATCTAATCCTGAATACAATAACCTAAACCAATCTAATTCTGAATATACCATCCTGAACCAATCTAAACTCGAATATACAATACCAAACTAAGGTAATCCTGAGTACACAATATCAAAACAATCTAATACCGAATACACAATCCTGAATCAATCTAATCCCGAATACACAATTCTGAACCTGTCTAATCCTGAATACACAATTCTGAACCAATCTAATCCTGAATACACAATCCTGAACCAATCTAATCGTGAGTACACAATCCTGAACCAATCAAATCCTGAGTACACAATCCCCAACCAATCTCATCCTGAATATGCAATTCCTAACCAATCAAATCCTGAATACACAAACCCAAACCAATCTAATCCTGAACCCACAATCCCGAACCAATCTAATCCTGAATACACAATTGCGAACCAATCTAATCCTGAATACACAATCCTGAACCAATCTAATCGTGAATACACAATCCTGAACCAGCCAAATCCTGAGTACAAAATCCCCAACCAATCTAATCCTGAATATGCAATTCCTAACCAATCAAATCCTGAATACACAAACCCAAACCAATCAGATCCTGAAAACTCAGTCCTGAACTAATCAAATCCACAATAAACATTGCCAATCCAATCAAATCCTGAATACACAAACCTAAACCAATCTAATCCCGAATTCACAATCCCAAACCAATCTAATCCTGAAAACACAATCCTGAACAAATCTAATCCCGAATACACAATCCTGAAACAATCTAATCCTGAATACACAAACCTAAACCAATCTAATTCCGAATAGACCATCCTGAACCAATCTGATCCCGAATATACAATCCCAAACTAATCTAATCCTGAGTACACAATACCAAACCAATCTTATCCCGAATACACAATCCTGAATCAATCTAATCCCGAATACACAATCCTGAACCTATCTAATCCTGAATACACAATTCTGAACCAATCTAATCCTGAATACACAATCCTGAACCAATCAAATCTTGAATACACAATCCTGAACCAATCAAATCCTGAGTACACAATCCCGAACCAATCTAATCCTGAATACGCAATTGCTAACCAATCAAATCCTGAATACACAAACCCAAACCAATCTAATCCTGAATATACAATCCCGAACCAATCTAATCCTGAATACAAAATCCCAAACCAATCTAATCCTGAATACACAATCCTGAACCAATCAAATCCTGAATATACAATCCCGAACAAATCTAATCCTGAATACACAAACCCAAACCAATCAGATCCTGAATTCACAATCCTGAACCAATCTAATTCTGAATAAACAATGCCAATCCAATCAAATCCTGCATACACAAACCTAAACCAATCTAAATGCGAACACACAATCCCAAATCAATCTAATCCTGAAAACACAACCCTGAACCAATCTAATCCCGAATACACAATCCTGAAACAATCTAATCCTGAATACACAAACCTGAACCAATCTAATTCCGAATATACAATCCTGAAGCAATCTAATCCCGAATATACAAACCCAAACTAAGCTAATCCTGAGCACACAATACCAAACCAATCTAATCCTGAAAACACAATCCCGAACCAATCCAATCCTGAATATGCAATTCCTAACCAATCAAATCCTGAATACACAAACCCAAACCAATCTAATCCTGAATATACAATCCTGAAGCATTCTAATCCTGAATACACAATCCGAAACCAATCTAATCCTGAATACACAATCCCGAACCAATCAAATCCTGAATATATAATCCCGAACCAATCTAATCCTGAATACACAAACCCAAACCAATCAGATCCTGAATTCACAATCTGGAACCAATCTAATCCTGAATAAACAAGGCCAATGCAATCAAATCCTGAATACACAAACCTGAACCAATCTAATTCCGTGTATACAATCCTGAACCAATCTAATCGCGAATATACAATCCGAAACTAAGCTAATCCTGAGTACACAATACCAAACCAATCGAATCCTGAAAACACAATCCTGAACCAATCTAATCCTGAATACACAATCCCAAACCAATCAAATCCTGAGTACACAATATCAAACCAATCTAATCCTGAATACAAAATCCCAAACCAATCTTATCCAGAATACACAATTCTGAACCTATCTAATCCTGAATACACAATTCTGAACCAATCTAATCCTGAATACACAATCCTGAAACAATCTAATCGTGAATACACAATCCTGAACCAGTCAAATCCTGAGTACACAATCCCCAACCAATCTCATCCTGAATATGCAATTCCTAACCAATCAAATCCTGAATACACAAACCCAAACCAATCTAATCCTGAACCCACAATCCCGAACCAATCTAATCCCGAATCCACAATTGTGAACCAATCTAATCCTGAATACATAACTTCGAACCAATCTAATCCTGAATACATAATTCCAAACCTATCTAATCCCGAATACACAATTCTGAATCAATCTAATTGCGAATACACAATCCCGTACCAATCTAATCCTGAATACACAATTCCAAACCTATCTAATCCCGAATACACAATCCCAAACCAATCTAATGCAGAACCCACAATCCCGAACCAATCTAATCCTGAATACACAATTGCGAACCAATCTAATCCTGAATAGACAATCCTGAACCAAACTAATCGTGAATGCAAAATCCTGAACCAGTCAAATCCTGAGAACACAATCCCCAAACAATCTCATCCTGAATATGCAATTCCTAACCAATCAAATCCTGAATACACAAACCCAAACCAATCTCATCCTGAATATACAATCCTGAACCAATCTAATCCTGAATACACAATCCCAAACCAATCTAATCCTGAATACACAATCCCAAACCAATCAAATCCTGAATATACAATCCCGAACCAATCTAATCCTTAATACACAAACCCAAACCAATAAGATCCTGAATTCACAATCCTGAACCAATCTAATCCTGAATAAACAATGCCATTCCAATCAAATCCTGAATAAACAAACCCAAACAAACCTAATTCTGAATATACAATCGTGAACCAATCTAATCCTGTATACACAATCCCAAACCAATCTAATCCCGAATACACAATCCTGAACCAATCAGGTCCTGAAAACTCAATCCTGAACCAATCTAATCCTGAATAAAGAATGCCAATCCAATCAAATCCTGTATACACAATCCTGAACCAATCTAAACCCGAATACACAATCCTGAATCAATCTAATCCTGAATACAATAACCTAAACCAATCTAATTCTGAATATACCATCCTGAACCAATCTAAACTCGAATATACAATACCAAACTAAGGTAATCCTGAGTACACAATATCAAAACAATCTAATACCGAATACACAATCCTGAATCAATCTAATCCCGAATACACAATTCTGAACCTGTCTAATCCTGAATACACAATTCTGAACCAATCTAATCCTGAATACACAATCCTGAACCAATCTAATCGTGAGTACACAATCCTGAACCAATCAAATCCTGAGTACACAATCCCCAACCAATCTCATCCTGAATATGCAATTCCTAACCAATCAAATCCTGAATACACAAACCCAAACCAATCTAATCCTGAACCCACAATCCCGAACCAATCTAATCCTGAATACACAATTGCGAACCAATCTAATCCTGAATACACAATCCTGAACCAATCTAATCGTGAATACACAATCCTGAACCAGCCAAATCCTGAGTACAAAATCCCCAACCAATCTAATCCTGAATATGCAATTCCTAACCAATCAAATCCTGAATACACAAACCCAAACCAATCAGATCCTGAAAACTCAGTCCTGAACTAATCAAATCCACAATAAACATTGCCAATCCAATCAAATCCTGAATACACAAACCTAAACCAATCTAATCCCGAATTCACAATCCCAAACCAATCTAATCCTGAAAACACAATCCTGAACAAATCTAATCCCGAATACACAATCCTGAAACAATCTAATCCTGAATACACAAACCTAAACCAATCTAATTCCGAATAGACCATCCTGAACCAATCTGATCCCGAATATACAATCCCAAACTAATCTAATCCTGAGTACACAATACCAAACCAATCTTATCCCGAATACACAATCCTGAATCAATCTAATCCCGAATACACAATCCTGAACCTATCTAATCCTGAATACACAATTCTGAACCAATCTAATCCTGAATACACAATCCTGAACCAATCAAATCTTGAATACACAATCCTGAACCAATCAAATCCTGAGTACACAATCCCGAACCAATCTAATCCTGAATACGCAATTGCTAACCAATCAAATCCTGAATACACAAACCCAAACCAATCTAATCCTGAATATACAATCCCGAACCAATCTAATCCTGAATACAAAATCCCAAACCAATCTAATCCTGAATACACAATCCTGAACCAATCAAATCCTGAATATACAATCCCGAACAAATCTAATCCTGAATACACAAACCCAAACCAATCAGATCCTGAATTCACAATCCTGAACCAATCTAATTCTGAATAAACAATGCCAATCCAATCAAATCCTGCATACACAAACCTAAACCAATCTAAATGCGAACACACAATCCCAAATCAATCTAATCCTGAAAACACAACCCTGAACCAATCTAATCCCGAATACACAATCCTGAAACAATCTAATCCTGAATACACAAACCTGAACCAATCTAATTCCGAATATACAATCCTGAAGCAATCTAATCCCGAATATACAAACCCAAACTAAGCTAATCCTGAGCACACAATACCAAACCAATCTAATCCTGAAAACACAATCCTGAACCAATCAAATCATGAGTACACAATCCCGAACCAATCCAATCCTGAATATGCAATTCCTAACCAATCAAATCCTGAATACACAAACCCAAACCAATCTAATCCTGAATATACAATCCTGAAGCATTCTAATCCTGAATACACAATCCCAAACCAATCTAATCCTGAATACACAATCCCGAACCAATCAAATCCTGAATATATAATCCCGAACCAATCTAATCCTGAATACACAAACCCAAACCAATCAGATCCTGAATTCACAATCTGGAACCAATCTAATCCTGAATAAACAAGGCCAATGCAATCAAATCCTGAATACACAAACCTGAACCAATCTAATTCCGTGTATACAATCCTGAACCAATCTAATCGCGAATATACAATCCGAAACTAAGCTAATCCTGAGTACACAATACCAAACCAATCGAATCCTGAAAACACAATCCTGAACCAATCTAATCCTGAATACACAATCCCAAACCAATCAAATCCTGAGTACACAATATCAAACCAATCTAATCCTGAATACAAAATCCCAAACCAATCTTATCCAGAATACACAATCCCGAACCAATCTCATGCTGAATACATAATTTCGAATCAATCTAATCCCGAATACACAATTCTGAATCAATCTAATTGTGAATACACAATCCCGTACCAATCTAATCCTGAATACACAATTCCAAACCTATCTAATCCCGAATACACAATCCCAAACCAATCTAATGCAGAACCCACAATCCCGAACCAATCTAATCCTGAATACAAAATTGCGAACCAATCTAATCCTGAATACACAATCCTGAACCAAACTAATCGTGAATACACAATCCTGAACCAGTCAAATCCTGAGAACACAATCCCCAACCAATCTCATCCTGAATATGCAATTCCTAACCAATCAAATCCTGAATACACAAACCCAAACCAATCTAATCCTGAATATACAATCCTGAACCAATCTAATCCTGAATACACAATCCCAAACCAGTCTAATCCTGAATACACAATCCCGAACCAATCAAATCCTGAATATACAATCCCGAACCAATCTAATCCTGAATACACAAACCCAAACCAATAAGATCCTGAATTCACAATCCTGAACCAATCTAATCCTGAATAAACAATGCCATTCCAATCAAATCCTGAATAAACAAACCCAAACAAACCTAATCCTGAATATACAATCGTGAACCAATCTAATCCTGTATACACAATCCCAAACCAATCTAATCCCGAATACACAATCCTGAACCAATCAGATCCTGAAAACTCAATCCTGAACCAATCTAATCCTGAATAAAGAATGCCAATCCAATCAAATCCTGTATACACAAACCTAAACCAATCTAATCCCGAATACACAATCCCAAACCAGTCTAATCCTGAAAACACAATCCTGAACCAATCTAAACCCGAATACACAATCCTGAATCAATCTAATCCTGAATACAATAACCTAAACCAATCTAATTCTGAATATACCATCCTGAACCAATCTAAACTCGAATATACAATCCCAAACTAAGGTAATCCTGAGTACACAATATCAAACCAATCTAATACCGAATACACAATCCTGAATCAATCTAATCCCGAATACACAATTCTGAACCTGTCTAATCCTGAATACACAATTCTGAACCAATCTAATCCTGAATACACAATCCTGAACCAATCTAATCGTGAGTACACAATCCTGAACCAATCAAATCCTGAGTACACAATCCCCAACCAATCTCATCCTGAATATGCAATTCCTAACCAATCA
Source organism: Carcharodon carcharias (assembly GCF_017639515.1). Lineage (NCBI taxonomy): Eukaryota > Metazoa > Chordata > Chondrichthyes > Lamniformes > Lamnidae > Carcharodon > Carcharodon carcharias. The sequence continues at coordinate 86,995,192 of NC_054484.1, forward strand.
AATCCTGAATACACAAACCCAAACCAATCTAATCCTGAACCCACAATCCCGAACCAATCTAATCCTGAATACACAATTGCGAACCAATCTAATCCTGAATACACAATCCTGAACCAATCTAATCGTGAATACACAATCCTGAACCAGCCAAATCCTGAGTACAAAATCCCCAACCAATCTAATCCTGAATATGCAATTCCTAACCAATCAAATCCTGAATACACAAACCCAAACCAATCAGATCCTGAAAACTCAGTCCTGAACTAATCAAATCCTCAATAAACATTGCCAATCCAATCAAATCCTGAATACACAAACCTAAACCAATCTAATCCCGAATTCACAATCCCAAACCAATCTAATCCTGAAAACACAATCCTGAACAAATCTAATCCCGAATACACAATCCTGAAACAATCTAATCCTGAATACTCAAACCTAAAGCAAACTAATTCCGAATAGACCATCCTGAACCAATCTGATCCCGAATATACAATCCCAAACTAATCTAATCCTGAGTACACAATACCAAACCAATCTTATCCCGAATAGACAATCCTGAATCAATCTAATCCCGAATACACAATCCTGAACCTATCTAATCCTGAATACACAATTCTGAACCAATCTAATCCTGAATACACAATCCTGAACCAATCAAATCTTGAATACACAATCCTGAACCAATCAAATCCTGAGTACACAATCCCGAACCAATCTAATCCTGAATACGCAATTGCTAACCAATCAAATCCTGAATACACAAACCCAAACCAATCTAATCCTGAATATACAATCCCGAACCAATCTAATCCTGAATACAAAATCCCAAACCAATCTAATCCTGAATACACAATCCTGAACCAATCAAATCCTGAATATACAATCCCGAACAAATCTAATCCTGAATACACAAACCCAAACCAATCAGATCCTGAATTCACAATCCTGAACCAATCTAATTCTGAATAAACAATGCCAATCCAATCAAATCCTGCATACACAAACCTAAACCAATCTAAATGCGAACACACAATCCCAAATCAATCTAATCCTGAAAACACAACCCTGAACCAATCTAATCCCGAATACACAATCCTGAAACAATCTAATCCTGAATACACAAACCTGAACCAATCTAATTCCGAATATACAATCCTGAAGCAATCTAATCCCGAATATACAAACCCAAACTAAGCTAATCCTGAGCACACAATACCAAACCAATCTAATCCTGAAAACACAATCCTGAACCAATCAAATCATGAGTACACAATCCCGAACCAATCCAATCCTGAATATGCAATTCCTAACCAATCAAATCCTGAATACACAAACCCAAACCAATCTAATCCTGAATATACAATCCTGAAGCATTCTAATCCTGAATACACAATCCGAAACCAATCTAATCCTGAATACACAATCCCGAACCAATCAAATCCTGAATATATAATCCCGAACCAATCTAATCCTGAATACACAAACCCAAACCAATCAGATCCTGAATTCACAATCTGGAACCAATCTAATCCTGAATAAACAAGGCCAATGCAATCAAATCCTGAATACACAAACCTGAACCAATCTAATTCCGTGTATACAATCCTGAACCAATCTAATCGCGAATATACAATCCGAAATTAAGCTAATCCTGAGTACACAATACCAAACCAATCGAATCCTGAAAACACAATCCTGAACCAATCTAATCCTGAATACACAATCCCAAACCAATCAAATCCTGAGTACACAATATCAAACCAATCTAATCCTGAATACAAAATCCCAAACCAATCTTATCCAGAATACACAATTCTGAACCTATCTAATCCTGAATACACAATTCTGAACCAATCTAATCCTGAATACACAATCCTGAAACAATCTAATCGTGAATACACAATCCTGAACCAGTCAAATCCTGAGTACACAATCCCCAACCAATCTCATCCTGAATATGCAATTCCTAACCAATCAAATCCTGAATACACAAACCCAAACCAATCTAATCCTGAACCCACAATCCCGAACCAATCTAATCCCGAATCCACAATTGTGAACCAATCTAATCCTGAATACATAACTTCGAATCAATCTAATCCTGAATACATAATTCCAAACCTATCTAATCCCGAATACACAATTCTGAATCAATCTAATTGCGAATACACAATCCCGTACCAATCTAATCCTGAATACACAATTCCAAACCTATCTAATCCCGAATACACAATCCCAAACCAATCTAATGCAGAACCCACAATCCCGAACCAATCTAATCCTGAATACACAATTGCGAACCAATCTAATCCTGAATACACAATCCCGAACCAATCTAATCCTGAATACATAATTTCGAATCAATCTAATCCTGAATACATAATTCCAAACCTATCTAATCCCGAATACACAATTCTGAATCAATCTAATTGTGAATACACAATCCCGTATCAATCTAATCCTGAATACACAATTCCAAACCTATCTAATCCCGAATACACAATCCCAAACCAATCTAATGCAGAACCCACAATCCCGAACCAATCTAATCCTGAATACACAATTGCGAACCAATCTAATCCTGAATACACAATCCTGAACCAAACTAATCGTGAATACACAATCCTGAACCAGTCAAATCCTGAGAACACAATCCCCAACCAATCTCATCCTGAATATGCAATTCCTAACCAATCAAATCCTGAATACACAAACCCAAACCAATCTAATCCTGAATATACAATCCTGAACCAATCTAATCCTGAATACACAATCCCAAACCAGTCAAATCCTGAATACACAATCCCGAACCAATCAAATCCTGAATATACAATCCCGAACCAATCTAATCCTGAATACACAAACCCAAACCAATAAGATCCTGAATTCACAATCCTGAACCAATCTAATCCTGAATAAACAATGCCATTCCAATCAAATCCTGAATAAACAAACCCAAACAAACCTAATCCTGAATATACAATCGTGAACCAATCTAATCCTGTATACACAATCCCAAACCAATCAGATCCTGAATTCACAATCCTGAACCAATCTAATTCTGAATAAACAATGCCAATCCAATCAAATCCTGCATACACAAACCTAAACCAATCTAATTGCGAACACACAATCCCAAACCAATCTAATCCTGAAAACACAACCCTGAACCAATCTAATCCCGAATACACAATCCTGAAACAATCTAATCCTGAATACACAAACCTGAACCAATCTAATTCCGAATATACAATCCTGAAGCAATCTAATCCCGAATATACAAACCCAAAGTAAGCTAATCCTGAGCACACAATACCAAACCAATCTAATCCTGAAAACACAATCCTGAACCAATCAAATCATGAGTACACAATCCCGAACCAATCCAATCCTGAATATGCAATTCCTAACCAATCAAATCCTGAATACACAAACCCAAACCAATCTAATCCTGAATATACAATCCTGAAGCATTCTAATCCTGAATACACAATCCCAAGCCAATCTAATCCTGAATACACAATCCCGAACCAATCAAATCCTGAATATATAATCCCGAACCAATCTAATCCTGAATACACAAACCCAAACCAATCAGATCCTGAATTCACAATCTGGAACCAATCTAATCCTGAATAAACAAGGCCAATGCAATCAAATCCTGAATACACAAACCTGAACCAATCTAATTCCGTGTATACAATCCTGAACCAATCTAATCCCGAATATACAATCCGAAACTAAGCTAATCCTGAGTACACAATACCAAAGCAATCGAATCCTGAAAACACAAACCCAAACCAATCTAATCCTGAATATACAATCCTGAAGCATTCTAATCCTGAATACACAATCCCAAACCAATCTAATCCTGAATACACAATCCCGAACCAATCAAATCCTGAATATATAATCCCGAACCAATCTAATCCTGAATACACATACCCAAACCAATCAGATCCTGAATTCACAATCTGGAACCAATCTAATCCTGAATAAACAAGGCCAATGCAATCAAATCCTGAATACACAAACCTGAACCAATCTAATTCCGTGTATACAATCCTGAACCAATCTAATCCCGAATATACAATCCGAAACTAAGCTAATCCTGAGTACACAATACCAAACCAATCGAATCCTGAAAACACAATCCTGAACCAATCTAATCCTGAATGCACAATCCCAAACCAATCAAATCCTGAGTACACAATTCGAAACCAATCTAATCCTGAATACAAAATCCCAAACCAATCTTATCCAGAATACACAATCCCGAACCAATCTAATCCTGAATACATAATTTCGAATCAATCTAATCCTGAATACATAATTCCAAACCTATCTAATCCCGAATACACAATTCTGAATCAATCTAATTGCGAATACACAATCCCGTACCAATCTAATCCTGAATACACAATTCCAAACCTATCTAATCCCGAATACACAATCCCAAACCAATCTAATGCAGAACCCACAATCCCGAACCAATCTAATCCTGAATACACAATTGCGAACCAATCTAATCCTGAATACACAATCCTGAACCAAACTAATCGTGAATACACAATCCTGAACCAGTCAAATCCTGAGAACACAATCCCCAACCAATCTCATCCTGAATATGCAATTCCTAACCAATCAAATCCTGAATACACAAACCCAAACCAATCTAATCCTGAATATACAATCCTGAACCAATCTAATCCTGAATACACAATCCCAAACCAGTCTAATCCTGAATACACAATCCCGAACCAATCAAATCCTGAATATACAATCCCGAACCAATCTAATCCTGAATACACAAACCCAAACCAATAAGATCCTGAATTCACAATCCTGAACCAATCTAAGCCTGAATAAACAATGCCATTCCAATCAAATCCTGAATAAACAAACACAAACAAACCCAATCCTGAATATACAATCGTGAACCAATCTAATCCTGTATACACAATCCCAAACCAATCTAATCCCGAATACACAATCCTGAACCAATCAGATCCTGAAAACTCAATCCTGAACCAATCTAATCCTGAATAAAGAATGCCAATCCAATCAAATCCTGTATACACAAACCTAAACCAATCTAATCCCGAATACACAATCCCAAACCAGTCTAATCCTGAAAACACAATCCTGAACCAATCTAAACCCGAATACACAATCCTGAATCAATCTAATCGTGAATACAATAACCTAAACCAATCTAATTCTGAATATACCATCCTGAACCAATCTAAACTCGAATATACAATCCCAAACTAAGGTAATCCTGAGTACACAATATCAAACCAATCTAATACCGAATACACAATCCTGAATCAATCTAATCCCGAATACACAATTCTAATCCTATCTAATACTGAATACACAATTCTGAACCAATCTAATCCTGAATACACAATCCTGAACCAATCTAATCGTGAATACACAATCCTGAACCAGTCAAATCCTGAGTACACAATCCCCAACCAATCTCATCCTGAATATGCAATTCCTAATCAATCAAATCCTGAATACACAAACCCAAACCAATCTAATCCTGAACCCACAATCCCGAACCAATCTAATCCCGAATACACAATTGTGAACCAATCTAATCCTGAATACACAATCCTGAACCAATCTAATCCTGAATACAAAATCCCAAACCAATCTTATCCAGAATACACAATCCCGAACCAATCTAATCCTGAATACATAATTTCGAATCAATCTAATCCTGAATACATAATTCCAAACCTATCTAATCCCGAATACACAATTCTGAATCAATCTAATTGCGAATACACAATCCCGTACCAATCTAATCCTGAATACACAATTCCAAACCTATCTAATCCCGAATACACAATCCCAAACCAATCTAATGCAGAACCCACAATCCCGAACCAATCTAATCCTGAATACACAATTGCGAACCAATCTAATCCTGAATACACAATCCTGAACCAAACTAATCGTGAATACACAATCCTGAACCAGTCAAATCCTGAGAACACAATCCCCAACCAATCTCATCCTGAATATGCAATTCCTAACCAATCAAATCCTGAATACACAAACCCAAACCAATCTAATCCTGAATATACAATCCTGAACCAATCTAATCCTGAATACACAATCCCAAACCAGTCTAATCCTGAATACACAATCCCGAACCAATCAAATCCTGAATATACAATCCCGAACCAATCTAATCCTGAATACACAAACCCAAACCAATAAGATCCTGAATTCACAATCCTGAACCAATCTAATCCTGAATAAACAATGCCATTCCAATCAAATCCTGAATAAACAAACCCAAACAAACCTAATCCTGAATATACAATCGTGAACCAATCTAATCCTGTATACACAATCCCAAACCAATCTAATCCCGAATACACAATCCTGAACCAATCAGATCCTGAAAACTCAATCCTGAACCAATCTAATCCTGAATAAAGAATGCCAATCCAATCAAATCCTGTATACACAAACCTAAACCAATCTAATCCCGAATACACAATCCCAAACCAGTCTAATCCTGAAAACACAATCCTGAACCAATCTAAACCCGAATACACAATCCTGAATCAATCTAATCGTGAATACAATAACCTAAACCAATCTAATTCTGAATATACCATCCTGAACCAATCTAAACTCGAATATACAATCCCAAACTAAGGTAATCCTGAGTACACAATATCAAACCAATCTAATACCGAATACACAATCCTGAATCAATCTAATCCCGAATACACAATTCTAATCCTATCTAATACTGAATACACAAATCTGAACCAATCTAATCCTGAATACACAATCCTGAACCAATCTAATCGTGAATACACAATCCTGAACCAGTCAAATCCTGAGTACACAATCCCCAACCAATCTCATCCTGAATATGCAATTCCTAATCAATCAAATCCTGAATACACAAACCCAAACCAATCTAATCCTGAACCCACAATCCCGAACCAATCTAATCCCGAATACACAATTGTGAACCAATCTAATCCTGAATACACAATCCTGAACCAATCTAATCGTGAATACACAATCCTGAACCAGCCAAATCCTGAGTACACAATCCCCAACCAATCTAATCCTGAATATGCAATTCCTAACCAATCAAATCCTGAATACACAAACCCAAACCAATCAGATCCTGAAAACTCAGTCCTGAACTAATCAAATCCACAATAAACATTGCCAATCCAATCAAATCCTGAATACACAAACCTAAACCAATCTAATCCCGAATTCACAATCCCAAACCAATCTAATCCTGAAAACACAATCCTGAACAAATCTAATCCCGAATACACAATCCTGAAACAATCTAATCCTGAATACACAAACCTAAACCAATCTAATTCCGAATAGACCATCCTGAACCAATCTGATCCCGAATATACAATCCCAAACTAATCTAATCCTGAGTACACAATACCAAACCAATCTTATCCTGAATACACAATCCTGAATCAATCTAATCCCGAATACACAATCCTGAACCTATCTAATCCTGAATACACAATTCTGAACCAATCTAATCCTGAATACACAATCCTGAACCAATCAAATCTTGAATACACAATCCTGAACCAATCAAATCCTGAGTACACAATCCCGAACCAATCTAATCCTGAATACGCAATTGCTAACCAATCAAATCCTGAATACACAAACCCAAACCAATCTAATCCTGAATATACAATCCCGAACCAATCTAATCCTGAATACACAATCCCAAACCAATCTAATCCTGAATACACAATCCTGAACCAATCAAATCCTGAATATACAATCCCGAACCAATCTAATCCTGAATACACAAACCCAAACCAATCAGATCCTGAATTCACAATCCTGAACCAATCTAATTCTGAATAAACAATGCCAATCCAATCAAATCCTGCATACACAAACCTAAACCAATCTAATTGCGAACACACAATCCCAAACCAATCTAATCCTGAAAACACAACCCTGAAACAATCTAATCCCGAATACACAATCCTGAAACAATCTAATCCTGAATACACAAACCTGAACCAATCTAATTCCGAATATACAATCCTGAAGCAATCTAATCCCGAATATACAAACCCAAACTAAGCTAATCCTGAGCACACAATACCAAACCAATCTAATCCTGAAAACACAATCCTGAACCAATCAAATCATGAGTACACAATCCCGAACCAATCCAATCCTGAATATGCAATTCCTAACCAATCAAATCCTGAATACATAAACCCAAACCAATCTAATCCTGAATATACAATCCTGAAGCATTCTAATCCTGAATACACAATCCCAAACCAATCTAATCCTGAATACACAATCCCGAACCAATCAAATCCTGAATATATAATCCCGAACCAATCTAATCCTGAATACACATACCCAAACCAATCAGATCCTGAATTCACAATCTGGAACCAATCTAATCCTGAATAAACAAGGCCAATGCAATCAAATCCTGAATACACAAACCTGAACCAATCTAATTCCGTGTATACAATCCTGAACCAATCTAATCCCGAATATACAATCCGAAACTAAGCTAATCCTGAGTACACAATACCAAACCAATCGAATCCTGAAAACACAATCCTGAACCAATCTAATCCTGAATACACAATCCCAAACCAATCAAATCCTGAGTACACAATTTGAAACCAATCTAATCCTGAATACAAAATCCCAAACCAATCTTATCCAGAATACACAATCCCGAACCAATCTAATCCTGAATACATAATTTCGAATCAATCTAATCCTGAATACATAATTCCAAACCTATCTAATCCCGAATACACAATTCTGAATCAATCTAATTGCGAATACACAATCCCGTACCAATCTAATCCTGAATACACAATTCCAAACCTATCTAATCCCGAATACACAATCCCAAACCAATCTAATGCAGAACCCACAATCCCGAACCAATCTAATCCTGAATACACAATTGCGAACCAATCTAATCCTGAATACACAATCCTGAACCAAACTAATCGTGAATACCCAATCCTGAACCAGTCAAATCCTGAGAACACAATCCCCAACCAATCTCATCCTGAATATGCAATTCCTAACCAATCAAATCCTGAATACACAAACCCAAACCAATCTAATCCTGAATATACAATCCTGAACCAATCTAATCCTGAATACACAATCCCAAACCAGTCTAATCCTGAATACACAATCCTGAACCAATCAAATCCTGAATATACAATCCCGAACCAATCTAATCCTGAATACACAAACCCAAACCAATAAGATCCTGAATTCACAATCCTGAACCAATCTAATCCTGAATAAACAATGCCATTCCAATCAAATCCTGAATAAACAAACCCAAACAAACCTAATCCTGAATATACAATCGTGAACCAATCTAATCCTGTATACACAATCCCAAACCAATCAGATCCTGAATTCACAATCCTGAACCAATCTAATTCTGAATAAACAATGCCAATCCAATCAAATCCTGCATACACAAACCTAAACCAATCTAATTGCGAACACACAATCCCAAACCAATCTAATCCTGAAAACACAACCCTGAACCAATCTAATCCCGAATACACAATCCTGAAACAATCTAATCCTGAATACACAAACCTGAACCAATCTAATTCCGAATATACAATCCTGAAGCAATCTAATCCCGAATATACAAACCCAAAGTAAGCTAATCCTGAGCACACAATACCAAACCAATCTAATCCTGAAAACACAATCCTGAACCAATCAAATCATGAGTACACAATCCCGAACCAATCCAATCCTGAATGTGCAATTCCTAACCAATCAAATCCTGAATACACAAACCCAAACCAATCTAATCCTGAATATACAATCCTGAAGCATTCTAATCCTGAATACACAATCCCAAGCCAATCTAATCCTGAATACACAATCCCGAACCAATCAAATCCTGAATATATAATCCCGAACCAATCTAATCCTGAATACACAAACCCAAACCAATCAGATCCTGAATTCACAATCTGGAACCAATCTAATTCTGAATAAACAAGGCCAATGCAATCAAATCCTGAATACACAAACCTGAACCAATCTAATTCCGTGTATACAATCCTGAACCAATCTAATCCCGAATATACAATCCGAAACTAAGCTAATCCTGAGTACACAATACCAAAGCAATCGAATCCTGAAAACACAATCCTGAACCAATCTAATCCTGAATACACAATCCCAAACCAATCAAATCCTGAGTACACAATTCGAAACCAATCTAATCCTGAATACAAAATCCCAAACCAATCTTATCCAGAATACAAAATCCCGAACCAATCTAATCCTGAATACATAATTTCGAATCAATCTAATCCTGAATACATAATTCCAAACCTATCTAATCCCGAATACACAATTCTGAATCAATCTAATTGCGAATACACAATCCCGTACCAATCTAATCCTGAATACACAATTCCAAACCTATCTAATCCCGAATACACAATCCCAAACCAATCTAATGCAGAACCCACAATCCCGAAACAATCTAATCCTGAATACACAATTGCGAACCAATCTAATCCTGAATACACAATCCTGAACCAAACTAATCGTGAATACCCAATCCTGAACCAGTCAAATCCTGAGAACACAATCCCCAACCAATCTCATCCTGAATATGCAATTCCTAACCAATCAAATCCTGAATACACAAACCCAAACCAATCTAATCCTGAATATACAATCCTGAACCAATCTAATCCTGAATACACAATCCCAAACCAGTCTAATCCTGAATACACAATCCCGAACCAATCAAATCCTGAATATACAATCCCGAACCAATCTAATCCTGAATACACAAACCCAAACCAATAAGATCCTGAATTCACAATCCTGAACCAATCTAATCCTGAATAAACAATGCCATTCCAATCAAATCCTGAATAAACAAACCCAAACAAACCTAATCCTGAATATACAATCGTGAACCAATCTAATCCTGTATACACAATCCCAAACCAATCTAATCCCGAATACACAATCCTGAACCAATCAGATCCTGAAAACTCAATCCTGAACCAATCTAATCCTGAATAAAGAATGCCAATCCAATCAAATCCTGTATACACAAACCTAAACCAATCTAATCCCGAATACACAATCCCAAACCAGTCTAATCCTGAAAACACAATCCTGAACCAATCTAAACCCGAATACACAATCCTGAATCAATCTAATCGTGAATACAATAACCTAAACCAATCTAATTCTGAATATAACATCCTGAACCAATCTAAACTCGAATATACAATCCCAAACTAAGGTAATCCTGAGTACACAATATCAAACCAATCTAATACCGAATACACAATCCTGAATCAATCTAATCCCGAATACACAATTCTAATCCTATCTAATCCTGAATACACAATTCTGAACCAATCTAATCCTGAATACACAATCCTGAACCAATCTAATCGTGAATACACAATCCTGAACCAGTCAAATCCTGAGTACACAATCCCCAACCAATCTCATCCTGAATATGCAATTCCTAATCAATCAAATCCTGAATACACAAACCCAAACCAATCTAATCCTGAACCCACAATCCCGAACCAATCTAATCCCGAATACACAATTGTGAACCAATCTAATCCTGAATACACATTCCTGAACCAATCTAATCGTGAATACACAATCCTGAACCAGCCAAATCCTGAGTACACAATCCCCAACCAATCTAATCCTGAATATGCAATTCCTAACCAATCAAATCCTGAATACACAAACCCAAACCAATCAGATCCTGAAAACTCAGTCCTGAACTAATCAAATCCACAATAAACATTGCCAATCCAATCAAATCCTGAATACACAAACCTAAACCAATCTAATCCCGAATTCACAATCCCAAACCAATCTAATCCTGAAAACACAATCCTGAACAAATCTAATCCCGAATACACAAACCTGAAACAATCTAATCCTGAATACACAAACCTAAACCAATCTAATTCCGAATAGACCATCCTGAACCAATCTGATCCCGAATATACAATCCCAAACTAATCTAATCCTGAGTACACAATACCAAACCAATCTTATCCTGAATACACAATCCTGAATCAATCTAATCCCGAATACACAATCCTGAACCTATCTAATCCTGAATACACAATTCTGAACCAATCTAATCCTGAATACACAATCCTGAACCAATCTAATCGTGAATACACAATCCTGAACCAGTCAAATCCTGAGTACACAATCCCCAACCAATCTCATCCTGAATATGCAATTCCTAATCAATCAAATCCTGAATACACAAACCCAAACCAATCTAATCCTGAACCCACAATCCCGAACCAATCTAATCCCGAATACACAATTGTGAACCAATCTAATCCTGAATACACAATCCTGAACCAATCTAATCGTGAATACACAATCCTGAACCAGCCAAATCCTGAGTACACAATCCCCAACCAATCTAATCCTGAATATGCAATTCCTAACCAATCAAATCCTGAATACACAAACCCAAACCAATCAGATCCTGAAAACTCAGTCCTGAACTAATCAAATCCACAATAAACATTGCCAATCCAATCAAATCCTGAATACACAAACCTAAACCAATCTAATCCCGAATTCACAATCCCAAACCAATCTAATCCTGAAAACACAATCCTGAACAAATCTAATCCCGAATACACAAACCTGAAACAATCTAATCCTGAATACACAAACCTAAACCAATCTAATTCCGAATAGACCATCCTGAACCAATCTGATCCCGAATATACAATCCCAAACTAATCTAATCCTGAGTACACAATACCAAACCAATCTTATCCTGAATACACAATCCTGAATCAATCTAATCCCGAATACACAATCCTGAACCTATCTAATCCTGAATACACAATTCTGAACCAATCTAATCCTGAATACACAATCCTGAACCAATCAAATCTTGAATACACAATCCTGAACCAATCAAATCCTGAGTACACAATCCCGAACCAATCTAATCCTGAATACGCAATTGCTAACCAATCAAATCCTGAATACACAAACCCAAACCAATCTAATCCTGAATATACAATCCCGAACCAATCTAATCCTGAATACACAATCCCAAACCAATCTAATCCTGAATACACAATCCTGAACCAATCAAATCCTGAATATACAATCCCGAACCAATCTAATCCTGAATACACAAACCCAAACCAATCAGATCCTGAATTCACAATCCTGAACCAATCTAATTCTGAATAAACAATGCCAATCCAATCAAATCCTGCATACACAAACCTAAACCAATCTAATTGCGAACACACAATCCCAAACCAATCTAATCCTGAAAACACAACCCTGAACCAATCTAATCCCGAATACACAATCCTGAAACAATCTAATCTGAATACACAAACCTGAACCAATCTAATTCCGAATATACAATCCTGAAGCAATCTAATCCCGAATATACAAACCCAAACTAAGCTAATCCTGAGCACACAATACCAAACCAATCTAATCCTGAAAACACAATCCTGAACCAATCAAATCATGAGTACACAATCCCGAACCAATCCAATCCTGAATATGCAATTCCTAACCAATCAAATCCTGAATACACAAACCCAAACCAATCTAATCCTGAATATACAATCCTGAAGCATTCTAATCCTGAATACACAATCCCAAACCAATCTAATCCTGAATACACAATCCCGAACCAATCAAATCCTGAATATATAATCCCGAACCAATCTAATCCTGAATACACATACCCAAACCAATCAGATCCTGAATTCACAATCTGGAACCAATCTAATCCTGAATAAACAAGGCCAATGCAATCAAATCCTGAATACACAAACCTGAACCAATCTAATTCCGTGTATACAATCCTGAACCAATCTAATCCCGAATATACAATCCGAAACTAAGCTAATCCTGAGTACACAATACCAAACCAATCGAATCCTGAAAACACAATCCTGAACCAATCTAATCCTGAATACACAATCCCAAACCAATCAAATCCTGAGTACACAATTCGAAACCAATCTAATCCTGAATACAAAATCCCAAACCAATCTTATCCAGAATACACAATCCCGAACCAATCTAATCCTGAATACATAATTTCGAATCAATCTAATCCTGAATACTTAATTCCAAACCTATCTAATCCCGAATACACAATTCTGAATCAATCTAATTGCGAATACACAATCCCGTACCAATCTAATCCTGAATACACAATTCCAAACCTATCTAATCCCGAATACACAATCCCAAACCAATCTAATGCAGAACCCACAATCCTGAACCAATCTAATCCTGAATACACAATTGCGAACCAATCTAATCCTGAATACACAATCCTGAACCAAACTAATCGTGAATACACAATCCTGAACCAGTCAAATCCTGAGAACACAATCCCCAACCAATCTCATCCTGAATATGCAATTCCTAACCAATCAAATCCTGAATACACAAACCCAAACCAATCTAATCCTGAATATACAATCCTGAACCAATCTAATCCTGAATACACAATCCCAAACCAGTCTAATCCTGAATACACAATCCCGAACCAATCAAATCCTGAATATACAATCCCGAACCAATCTAATCCTGAATACACAAACCCAAACCAATAAGATCCTGAATTCACAATCCTGAACCAATCTAATCCTGAATAAACAATGCCATTCCAATCAAATCCTGAATAAACAAACCCAAACAAACCTAATCCTGAATATACAATCGTGAACCAATCTAATCCTGTATACACAATCCCAAACCAATCTAATCCCGAATACACAATCCTGAACCAATCAGATCCTGAAAACTCAATCCTGAACCAATCTAATCCTGAATAAAGAATGCCAATCCAATCAAATCCTGTATACACAAACCTAAACCAATCTAATCCCGAATACACAATCCCAAACCAGTCTAATCCTGAAAACACAATCCTGAACCAATCTAAACCCGAATACACAATCCTGAATCAATCTAATCGTGAATACAATAACCTAAACCAATCTAATTCTGAATATACCATCCTGAACCAATCTAAACTCGAATATACAATCCCAAACTAAGGTAATCCTGAGTACACAATATCAAACCAATCTAATACCGAATACACAATCCTGAATCAATCTAATCCCGAATACACAATTCTAATCCTATCTAATCCTGAATACACAATTCTGAACCAATCTAATCCTGAATACACAAGCCTGAACCAATCTAATCGTGAATACACAATCCTGAACCAGTCAAATCCTGAGTACACAATCCCCAACCAATCTCATCCTGAATATGCAATTCCTAATCAATCAAATCCTGAATACACAAACCCAAACCAATCTAATCCTGAACCCACAATCCCGAACCAATCTAATCCCGAATACACAATTGTGAACCAATCTAATCCTGAATACACAATCCTGAACCAATCTAATCGTGAATACACAATCCTGAACCAGCCAAATCCTGAGTACACAATCCCCAACCAATCTAATCCTGAATATGCAATTCCTAACCATTCAAATCCTGAATACACAAACCCAAACCAATCAGATCCTGAAAACTCAGTCCTGAACTAATCAAATCCACAATAAACATTGCCAATCCAATCAAATCCTGAATACACAAACCTAAACCAATCTAATCCCGAATTCACAATCCCAAACCAATCTAATCCTGAAAACACAATCCTGAACAAATCTAATCCCGAATACACAAACCTGAAACAATCTAATCCTGAATACACAAACCTAAACCAATCTAATTCCGAATAGACCATCCTGAACCAATCTGATCCCGAATATACAATCCCAAACTAATCTAATCCTGAGTACACAATACCAAACCAATCTTATCCTGAATACACAATCCTGAATCAATCTAATCCCGAATACACAATCCTAACCTATCTAATCCTGAATACACAATTCTGAACCAATCTAATCCTGAATACACAATCCTGAACCAATCAAATCTTGAATACACAATCCTGAACCAATCAAATCCTGAGTACACAATCCCGAACCAATCTAATCCTGAATACGCAATTGCTAACCAATCAAATCCTGAATACACAAACCCAAACCAATCTAATCCTGAATATACAATCCCGAACCAATCTAATCCTGAATACACAATCCCAAACCAATCTAATCCTGAATACACAATTCTGAACCAATCAAATCCTGAATATACAATCCCGAACCAATCTAATCCTGAATACACAAACCCAAACCAATCAGATCCTGAATTCACAATCCTGAACCAATCTAATTCTGAATAAACAATGCCAATCCAATCAAATCCTGCATACACAAACCTAAACCAATCTAATTGCGAACACACAATCCCAAACCAATCTAATCCTGAAAACACAACCCTGAACCAATCTAATCCCGAATACACAATCCTGAAACAATCTAATCCTGAATACACAAACCTGAACCAATCTAATTCCGAATATACAATCCTGAACCAATCTAATCCCGAATATACAACCCCAAACTAAGCTAATCCTGAGCATACAATACCAAACCAATCTAATCCTGAAAACACAATCCTGAACCAATCAAATCATGAGTACACAATCCCGAACCAATCCAATCCTGAATATGCAATTCCTAACCAATCAAATCCTGAATACACAAACCCAAACCAATCTAATCCTGAATATACAATCCTGAAGCATTCTAATCCTGAATACACAATCCCAAACCAATCTAATCCTGAATACACAATCCCGAACCAATCAAATCCTGAATATATAATCCCGAACCAATCTAATCCTGAATACACATACCCAAACCAATCAGATCCTGAATTCACAATCTGGAACCAATCTAATGCTGAATAAACAAGGCCAATGCAATCAAATCCTGAATACACAAACCTGAACCAATCTAATTCCGTGTATACAATCCTGAACCAATCTAATCCCGAATATACAATCCGAAACTAAGCTAATCCTGAGTACACAATACCAAACCAATCGAATCCTGAAAACACAATCCTGAACCAATCTAATCCTGAATACACAATCCCAAACCAATCAAATCCTGAGTACACAATTCGAAACCAATCTAATCCTGAATACAAAATCCCAAACCAATCTTATCCAGAATACACAATCCCGAACCAATCTAATCCTGAATACATAATTTCGAATCAATCTAATCCTGAATACATAATTCCAAACCTATCTAATCCCGAATACACAATTCTGAATCAATCTAATTGCGAATACACAATCCCGTACCAATCTAATCCTGAATACACAATTCCAAACCTATCTAATCCTGAATACACAATCCCAAACCAATCTAATGCAGAACCCACAATCCCGAAACAATCTAATCCTGAATACACAATTGCGAACCAATCTAATCCTGAATACACAATCCTGAACCAAACTAATCGTGAATACCCAATCCTGAACCAGTCAAATCCTGAGAACACAATCCCCAACCAATCTCATCCTGAATATGCAATTCCTAACCAATCAAATCCTGAATACACAAACCCAAACCAATCTAATCCTGAATATACAATCCTGAACCAATCTAATCCTGAATACACAATCCCAAACCAGTCTAATCCTGAATACACAATCCCGAACCAATCAAATCCTGAATATACAATCCCGAACCAATCTAATCCTGAATACACAAACCCAAACCAATAAGATCCTGAATTCACAATCCTGAACCAATCTAATCCTGAATAAACAATGCCATTCCAATCAAATCCTGAATAAACAAACCCAAACAAACCTAATCCTGAATATACAATCGTGAACCAATCTAATCCTGTATACACAATCCCAAACCAATCTAATCCTGAATACACAATCCTGAACCAATCAGATCCTGAAAACCCAATCCTGAACCAATCTAATCCTAAATAAACAATGCCAATCCAATCAAATCCTGAATGCACAAACCTAAACCAATCTAATCCCGAATACACAATCCTGAACCAATCAGATCCTGAAAACTCAATCCTGAACCAATCTAAACCCGAATACACAATCCTGAATCAATCTAATCGTGAATACAATAACCTAAACCAATCTAATTCTGAATATACCATCCTGAACCAATCTAAACTCGAATATACAATCCCAAACTAAGGTAATCCTGAGTACACAATATCAAACCAATCTAATACCGAATACACAATCCTGAATCAATCTAATCCCGAATACACAATTCTGAACCTATCTAATCCTGAATACACAATTCTGAACCAATCTAATCCTGAATACACAATCCTGAACCAATCTAATCGTGAATACACAATCCTGAACCAGTCAAATCCTGAGTACACAATCCCCAACCAATCTCATCCTGAATATGCAATTCCTAACCAATCAAATCCTGAATACACAAACCCAAACCAATCTAATCCTGAACCCACAATCCCGAACCAATCTAATCCTGAATACACAATTGTGAACCAATCTAATCCTGAATACACAATCCTGAACCAATCTAATCGTGAATACACAATCCTGAACCAGCCAAATCCTGAGTTCACAAGCCCCAACCAATCTAATCCTGAATATGCAATTCCTAACCAATCAAATCCTGAATACACAAACCAAAACCAATCAGATCCTGAAAACTCAGTCCTGAACTAATTAAATCCACAATAAACATTGCCAATCCAATCAAATCCTGAATACACAAACCTAAACCAATCTAATCCCGAATTCACAATCCCAAACCAATCTAATCCTGAAAACACAATCCTGAACAAATCTAATCCCGAATACACAATCCTGAAACAATCTAATCCTGAATACACAAACCTAAACCAATCTAATTCCGAATAGACCATCCTGAACCAATCTGATCCCGAATATACAATGCCAAACTAATCTAATCCTGAGTACACAATACCAAACCAATCTTATCCCGAATACACAATCCTGAATCAATCTAATCCCGAATACACAATCCTGAACCTATCTAATCCTGAATACACAATTCTGAACCATTCTAATCCTGAATACACAATCCTGAACCAATCAAATCTTGAATACACAATCCTGAACCAGTCAAATCCTGAGTACACAATCCCGAACCAATCTAATCCTGAATACACAATTCCTAACCAATCAAATCCTGAATACACAAACCCAAATCAATCTAATCCTGAATATACAATCCCGAACCAATCTATTCCTGAATATGCAATTCCTAACCAATCAAATCCTGAATACACAAACCCAAACCAATCTAATCCTGAATATACAATCCTGAAGCATTCTAATCC
Organism: Carcharodon carcharias; assembly: GCF_017639515.1. Taxonomy (NCBI): domain Eukaryota; kingdom Metazoa; phylum Chordata; class Chondrichthyes; order Lamniformes; family Lamnidae; genus Carcharodon; species Carcharodon carcharias. The sequence goes on from NC_054484.1 coordinate 87,014,545, forward strand.
TGAATACACAATCCCAAACCAATCTAATCCTGAATAGACAATCCCGATCCAATCAAATCCTGAATTTATAATCCCGAACCAATCTAATCCTGAATACACAAACCCAAACCAATCAGATCCTGAATTCACATTCCGGAACCAATCTAATCCCGAATAAACAAGGCCAATGCAATCAAATCCTGAATACACAAACCTGAACCAATCTAATTCCGAGTATACAATCCTGAACCAATCTAATCCCGAATATACAATCCCAAACTAAGCTAATCCTGAGGACACAATACCAAACCAATCGAATCCCGAAAACACAATCCTGAACCAATCTAATCCTGAATACACAATCCCAAACCAATCTAATCCTGAATACACAATCCCGAACCAATCAAATCCTGAATATATAATCCCAAACCAATCTAATCCTGAATACACAAACCCAAACCAATCAGATCCTGAATTCACAATCCGGAACCAATCTAATCCTGAATAAACAAGGCCAATGCAATCAAATCCTAAATACACAAACCTGAACCAATCTAATTCCGTGTATACAATCCTGAACCAATCTAATCCCGAATATACAATCCGAAACTAAGCTAATCCTGAGTACACAATACCAAACCAATCGAATCCTGAAAACACAATCCTGAACCAATCTAATCCTGAATACACAATCCCAAACCAATCAAATCCTGAGTACACAATTCGAAACCAATCTAATCCTGAATACAAAATCCCAAACCAATCTTATCCAGAATACACAATCCCGAACCAATCTAATCCTGAATACATAATTTCGAATCAATCTAATCCTGAATACATAATTCCAAACCTATCTAATCCCGAATACACAATTCTGAATCAATCTAATTGCGAATACACAATCCCGTACCAATCTAATCCTGAATACACAATTCCAAACCTATCTAATCCCGAATACACAATCCCAAACCAATCTAATGCAGAACCCACAATCCCGAACCAATCTAATCCTGAATACACAATTGCGAACCAATCTAATCCTGAATACACAATCCAGAACCAAACTAATCGTGAATACACAATCCTGAACCAGTCAAATCCTGAGAACACAATCCCCAAACAATCTCATCCTGAATATGCAATTCCTAACCAATCAAATCCTGAATACACAAACCCAAACCAATCTAATCCTGAATATACAATCCTGAACCAATCTAATCCTGAATACACAATCCCAAACCAGTCTAATCCTGAATACACAATCCCGAACCAATCAAATCCTGAATATACAATCCCGAACCAATCTAATCCTGAATACACAAACCCAAACCAATAAGATCCTGAATTCACAATCCTGAACCAATCTAATCCCGAATACACAATCCTGAACCAATCAGATCCTGAAAACTCAATCCTGAACCAATCTAATCCTGAATAAAGAATGCCAATCCAATCAAGTCCTGTATACACAAACCTAAACCAATCTAATCCCGAATACACAATCCCAAACCAGTCTAATCCTGAAAACACAATCCTGAACCAATCTAAACCCGAATACACAATCCTGAATCAATCTAATCGTGAATACAATAACCTAAACCAATCTAATTCTGAATATACCATCCTGAACCAATCTAAACTCGAATATACAATCCCAAACTAAGGTAATCCTGAGTACACAATATCAAACCAATCTAATACCGAATACACAATCCTGAATCAATCTAATCCCGAATACACAATTCTGAACCTATCTAATCCTGAATACACAATTCTGAACCAATCTAATCCTGAATACACAATCCTGAACCAATCTAATCGTGAATACACAATCCTGAACCAGTCAAATCCTGAGTACACAATCCCCAACCAATCTCATCCTGAATATGCAATTCCTAACCAATCAAATCCTGAATACACAAACCCAAACCAATCTAATCCTGAACCCACAATCCCGAACCAATCTAATCCTGAATACACAATTGTGAACCAATCTAATCCTGAATATACAATCCTGAAGCATTCTAATCCTGAATACACAATCCCAAACCAATCTAATCCTGAATACACAATCCCGAACCAATCAAATCCTGAATATATAATCCCGAACCAATCTAATCCTGAATACACATACCCAAACCAATCAGATCCTGAATTCACAATCTGGAACCAATCTAATGCTGAATAAACAAGGCCAATGCAATCAAATCCTGAATACACAAACCTGAACCAATCTAATTCCGTGTATACAATCCTGAACCAATCTAATCCCGAATATACAATCCGAAACTAAGCTAATCCTGAGTACACAATACCAAACCAATCGAATCCTGAAAACACAATCCTGAACCAATCTAATCCTGAATACACAATCCCAAACCAATCAAATCCTGAGTACACAATTCGAAACCAATCTAATCCTGAATACAAAATCCCAAACCAATCTTATCCAGAATACACAATCCCGAACCAATCTAATCCTGAATACATAATTTCGAATCAATCTAATCCTGAATACATAATTCCAAACCTATCTAATCCCGAATACACAATTCTGAATCAATCTAATTGCGAATACACAATCCCGTACCAATCTAATCCTGAATACACAATTCCAAACCTATCTAATCCTGAATACACAATCCCAAACCAATCTAATGCAGAACCCACAATCCCGAAACAATCTAATCCTGAATACACAATTGCGAACCAATCTAATCCTGAATACACAATCCTGAACCAAACTAATCGTGAATACCCAATCCTGAACCAGTCAAATCCTGAGAACACAATCCCCAACCAATCTCATCCTGAATATGCAATTCCTAACCAATCAAATCCTGAATACACAAACCCAAACCAATCTAATCCTGAATATACAATCCTGAACCAATCTAATCCTGAATACACAATCCCAAACCAGTCTAATCCTGAATACACAATCCCGAACCAATCAAATCCTGAATATACAATCCCGAACCAATCTAATCCTGAATACACAAACCCAAACCAATAAGATCCTGAATTCACAATCCTGAACCAATCTAATCCTGAATAAACAATGCCATTCCAATCAAATCCTGAATAAACAAACCCAAACAAACCTAATCCTGAATATACAATCGTGAACCAATCTAATCCTGTATACACAATCCCAAACCAATCTAATCCTGAATACACAATCCTGAACCAATCAGATCCTGAAAACCCAATCCTGAACCAATCTAATCCTAAATAAACAATGCCAATCCAATCAAATCCTGAATGCACAAACCTAAACCAATCTAATCCCGAATACACAATCCTGAACCAATCAGATCCTGAAAACTCAATCCTGAACCAATCTAAACCCGAATACACAATCCTGAATCAATCTAATCGTGAATACAATAACCTAAACCAATCTAATTCTGAATATACCATCCTGAACCAATCTAAACTCGAATATACAATCCCAAACTAAGGTAATCCTGAGTACACAATATCAAACCAATCTAATACCGAATACACAATCCTGAATCAATCTAATCCCGAATACACAATTCTGAACCTATCTAATCCTGAATACACAATTCTGAACCAATCTAATCCTGAATACACAATCCTGAACCAATCTAATCGTGAATACACAATCCTGAACCAGTCAAATCCTGAGTACACAATCCCCAACCAATCTCATCCTGAATATGCAATTCCTAACCAATCAAATCCTGAATACACAAACCCAAACCAATCTAATCCTGAACCCACAATCCCGAACCAATCTAATCCTGAATACACAATTGTGAACCAATCTAATCCTGAATACACAATCCTGAACCAATCTAATCGTGAATACACAATCCTGAACCAGCCAAATCCTGAGTTCACAAGCCCCAACCAATCTAATCCTGAATATGCAATTCCTAACCAATCAAATCCTGAATACACAAACCAAAACCAATCAGATCCTGAAAACTCAGTCCTGAACTAATTAAATCCACAATAAACATTGCCAATCCAATCAAATCCTGAATACACAAACCTAAACCAATCTAATCCCGAATTCACAATCCCAAACCAATCTAATCCTGAAAACACAATCCTGAACAAATCTAATCCCGAATACACAATCCTGAAACAATCTAATCCTGAATACACAAACCTAAACCAATCTAATTCCGAATAGACCATCCTGAACCAATCTGATCCCGAATATACAATGCCAAACTAATCTAATCCTGAGTACACAATACCAAACCAATCTTATCCCGAATACACAATCCTGAATCAATCTAATCCCGAATACACAATCCTGAACCTATCTAATCCTGAATACACAATTCTGAACCATTCTAATCCTGAATACACAATCCTGAACCAATCAAATCTTGAATACACAATCCTGAACCAGTCAAATCCTGAGTACACAATCCCGAACCAATCTAATCCTGAATACACAATTCCTAACCAATCAAATCCTGAATACACAAACCCAAATCAATCTAATCCTGAATATACAATCCCGAACCAATCTATTCCTGAATATGCAATTCCTAACCAATCAAATCCTGAATACACAAACCCAAACCAATCTAATCCTGAATATACAATCCTGAAGCATTCTAATCCTGAATACACAATCCCAAACCAATCTAATCCTGAATAGACAATCCCGATCCAATCAAATCCTGAATTTATAATCCCGAACCAATCTAATCCTGAATACACAAACCCAAACCAATCAGATCCTGAATTCACATTCCGGAACCAATCTAATCCCGAATAAACAAGGCCAATGCAATCAAATCCTGAATACACAAACCTGAACCAATCTAATTCCGAGTATACAATCCTGAACCAATCTAATCCCGAATATACAATCCCAAACTAAGCTAATCCTGAGGACACAATACCAAACCAATCGAATCCCGAAAACACAATCCTGAACCAATCTAATCCTGAATACACAATCCCAAACCAATCTAATCCTGAATACACAATCCCGAACCAATCAAATCCTGAATATATAATCCCAAACCAATCTAATCCTGAATACACAAACCCAAACCAATCAGATCCTGAATTCACAATCCGGAACCAATCTAATCCTGAATAAACAAGGCCAATGCAATCAAATCCTAAATACACAAACCTGAACCAATCTAATTCCGTGTATACAATCCTGAACCAATCTAATCCCGAATATACAATCCGAAACTAAGCTAATCCTGAGTACACAATACCAAACCAATCGAATCCTGAAAACACAATCCTGAACCAATCTAATCCTGAATACACAATCCCAAACCAATCAAATCCTGAGTACACAATTCGAAACCAATCTAATCCTGAATACAAAATCCCAAACCAATCTTATCCAGAATACACAATCCCGAACCAATCTAATCCTGAATACATAATTTCGAATCAATCTAATCCTGAATACATAATTCCAAACCTATCTAATCCCGAATACACAATTCTGAATCAATCTAATTGCGAATACACAATCCCGTACCAATCTAATCCTGAATACACAATTCCAAACCTATCTAATCCCGAATACACAATCCCAAACCAATCTAATGCAGAACCCACAATCCCGAACCAATCTAATCCTGAATACACAATTGCGAACCAATCTAATCCTGAATACACAATCCAGAACCAAACTAATCGTGAATACACAATCCTGAACCAGTCAAATCCTGAGAACACAATCCCCAAACAATCTCATCCTGAATATGCAATTCCTAACCAATCAAATCCTGAATACACAAACCCAAACCAATCTAATCCTGAATATACAATCCTGAACCAATCTAATCCTGAATACACAATCCCAAACCAGTCTAATCCTGAATACACAATCCCGAACCAATCAAATCCTGAATATACAATCCCGAACCAATCTAATCCTGAATACACAAACCCAAACCAATAAGATCCTGAATTCACAATCCTGAACCAATCTAATCCCGAATACACAATCCTGAACCAATCAGATCCTGAAAACTCAATCCTGAACCAATCTAATCCTGAATAAAGAATGCCAATCCAATCAAGTCCTGTATACACAAACCTAAACCAATCTAATCCCGAATACACAATCCCAAACCAGTCTAATCCTGAAAACACAATCCTGAACCAATCTAAACCCGAATACACAATCCTGAATCAATCTAATCGTGAATACAATAACCTAAACCAATCTAATTCTGAATATACCATCCTGAACCAATCTAAACTCGAATATACAATCCCAAACTAAGGTAATCCTGAGTACACAATATCAAACCAATCTAATACCGAATACACAATCCTGAATCAATCTAATCCCGAATACACAATTCTGAACCTATCTAATCCTGAATACACAATTCTGAACCAATCTAATCCTGAATACACAATCCTGAACCAATCTAATCGTGAATACACAATCCTGAACCAGTCAAATCCTGAGTACACAATCCCCAACCAATCTCATCCTGAATATGCAATTCCTAACCAATCAAATCCTGAATACACAAACCCAAACCAATCTAATCCTGAACCCACAATCCCGAACCAATCTAATCCTGAATACACAATTGTGAACCAATCTAATCCTGAATACACAATCCTGAACCAATCTAATCGTGAATACACAATCCTGAACCAGCCAAATCCTGAGTTCACAAGCCCCAACCAATCTCATCCTGAATATGCAATTCCAAACCAATCAAATCCTGAATACACAAACCCAAACCAATCTAATCCTGAATGTACAATCCTGAACCAATCTAATCCTGAATACACAATCCCAAACCAATCTAATCCTGAATACAAAATCCCGAACCTATCAAATCCTGAATATACAATCCCAAACAATCTAATCCTGAATACACAAAAAAAACAATAAGATCCTGAATTCACAATCCTGAACCAATCTAATCCTGAATAAACAATGCCATTCCAATCAAATCCTGAATAAACGAACCCAAACAAACCTAATCCTGAATATACAATCGTGAACCAATCTAATGCTGTATACACAATCCCAAACCAATCTAATCCTGAATACACAATCCTGAACCAATCAGATCCTGAAATCTCAATCCTGAAACAATCTAATCCTGAATAAACAATGCCAATCAAAACAAATCCTGAATACACAAACCTAAACCAATCTAATCCCAAATACACAATCCCAAACCAGTCTAATCCTGAAAACACAATCCTGAACCAATCTAAAACCGAATACACAATCCTGAAACAATCTAATCCTGAATACACAAACCTAAACCAATCGAATTCCGAATATACCATCCTGAACCAATCTAATCTCGAATATACAATCCCAAACTAAGGTAATCCTGAGTACACAATATCAAACCAATCTAATCCCGAATACACAATCCTGAATCAATCTAATCCCGAATACACAATTCTGAACCTATCTAATCCTGAATACACAATTCCGAACCAATCTAATCCTGAATACACAATCCTGAACCAATCTAATCGTTAATACACAACCCTGAACAAGTCAAATCCTGAGTACACAATCCCAAACCAATCTCATCCTGAATATGCAATTCCAAACCAATCAAATCCTGAATACACAAACCCAAACCAATCTAATCCTGAATGTACAATCCTGAACCAATCTAATCCTGAATACACAATCCCAAACCAATCTAATCCTGAATACAAAATCCCGAACCTATCAAATCCTGAATATACAATCCCAAACAATCTAATCCTGAATACACAAAAAAAACAATAAGATCCTGAATTCACAATCCTGAACCAATCTAATCCTGAATAAACAATGCCATTCCAATCAAATCCTGAATAAACAAACCCAAACAAACCTAATTCTGAATATACAACCGTGAACCAATCTAATCCTGTATACACAAGCCCAAACCAATCTAATCCTGAATACACAATCCTGAACCAATCAGATCCTGAAAACTCAATCCTGAACCAGTCTAATCCTGAAAACACAATCCTGAACCAATCTAAACCCGAATACACAATCCTGAAACAATCTATCCTGAATACATAAACCTAAACCAATCTAATTCCGAATATACCATCCTGAACTAATCTAATCTCGAATACACAATCCCAAATAAAGGTAATCCTGAGAACACAATATCAAACCAATCTAATCCCGAATACACAATCCTGAATCCATCTAATCCCAAATACACAATTCTGAAACAATCTAATCCTGAATACACAATTCCGAACCAAACTAATCCTGAATACACAATCCTGAACCAATCTAATCGTGAATACACAATCCTGAACCAGTCACATCCTGAGTACACAATCCCCAACCAATCTCATCCTGAATATGCAATTCCTAACCAATCAAATCCTGAATACACAAACCCAAACCAATCTAATCCTGAATATACAATCCTGAACCAATCTAATCCTGAATACACAATCCCAAACCAATCTAATCCTGAATACACAATCCCGAACCAATCAAATCCTGAATATACAATCCCGAACCAATCTAATCCTGAATACACAAACCCAAACCAATAAGATCCTGAATTCACAATCCTGAACCAATCTCAGCCTGAATAAACAATGCCATTCCAATCAAATCCTGAATAATCAAACCAAACAAACCCAATCCTGAATAGACAATCGTGAACCAATCTAATGCTGTATACAAAATTCCAAACCAATCTAATCCTGAATACATAAACCCAAACCAATAAGATCCTGAATTCACAATCCTGAACCAATCTAATCCTGAATAAACAATGCCATTCCAATCAAATCCTGAATAAACAAACCCAAACAAACCTAATTCTGAATATACAACCGTGAACCAATCTAATCCTGTATACACAAGCCCAAACCAATCTAATCCTGAATACACAATCCTGAACCAATCAGATCCTGAAAACTCAATCCTGAACCAATCTAATCCTGAATAAACAATGCCAAACCAATCAAATCCCGAATACACAAAGCTAAACCAATCTAATCCCGAATACACAATCCCAAACCAGTCTAATCCTGAAAACACAATCCTGAACCAATCTAAACCCGAATAAACAATCCTGAAACAATCTAATCCTGAATACACAAACCTAAACCAATCTAGTTCCGAGTATAGCATCCTGAACCAATCTAATGTCGAAAATACAATCCCAAACTAAGGTAATCCTGAGTACACAATATCAAACCAATCTAATCCAGAATACACAATCCTGAATCAATCTAATCCCGAATACACAATTCTGAACCAATCTAATCCTGAAGACACAATTCCGAACCAATCTAATCCTGAATACACAATCCTGAATCAATCTAATCGTGAATACACAATCCTGAACCCATCAAATCGTGAATATGCAATTCCTAACAAATCAAATCCTGAATACACAAACCCAAACCAAACTAATCCTGAATATACTATCCTGAACCAATCTAATCCTGAATACAAAAACCCAAACCAATCTAATCCTGAATACACAATCCTGAACCAATCAAATTCTGAATATACAATCCCGAACCAATCTAATCCTGAATACACTAACCCAAACCAATCAGATCCTGAATTCACAATCCTGAACCAATCTAATTCTGAATAAACAATGCCAATCCAATCAAATCCTGAATACACTAACCCAAACCAATCTAATCCTGAAAACACAATCCTGAACCAATCTAATTCTGAATAAACAATGCCAATCCAATCAAATCCTGAATACACTAACCCAAACCAATCTAATCCTGAAAACACAAACCTGAACCAATCTAATTCTGAATATACAATCCTGAACCAATGTAATCCCGAATATACAATCCCAAACTAAGCTAATCCTGAGTACACAATACCAAACCAATCTAATCCTGAAAACACAATCCTGAACCAATCAAATCCTGAGTACACAATCCCGAAACAATCTAATCCTGAATACACAAACCCAAACCAATCAGATCCTGAATTCACAATCCTGAACCAATCTAATCCTGAATAAACAAGGCCAATGCAATCAAATCCTGAATACACAAACCTGAACCAATATAATTCCAAATATACAATCTTGAACCAATCTAATCCCGAATATACAATCCCAAACTAAGCTAATCCTGAGGACACAATACCAAACCAATCTAATCCTGAAAACACAATCCTGAACCAATCTAATCCTGAGTACACAATCCCAAAGCAATCAAATCCTGAGTACACAATTCGAAACCAATCTACTCCTGAAAACAAAATCCCAAACCAGTCTAATCCAGAATACACAATTCCGAACCAATCTAATCCTTAATACATAATTTCGAACCAATCTAATCCTGAATACATAATTGCAAAACTATCTAATCCCGAATACACAATTCTGAATCAAGCTAATCGTGAATACGCAATCCCGAACCAATCTAATCCTGAATACACAATTCCAAACCTATCTAATCCCGAATACACAATCCCAAAACAATCTAATCCAGAACCCACAATCCCGAACCAATCTAATCCTGAATACACAATTGCGAACCAATCTAATCCTGAATACACAATCCTGAACCAATCTAATCGTGAATACACAATCCTGAACCAGTCAAATCCTGAGTACACAATCCCCAACCAATCTCATCCTGAATATGAAATTCCTAACCAATCAAATCCTGAATACAAAAACCCAAACCAATCTAATCCTGAATATACAATCCTGAACCAATCTAATCCTGAATACACAATCCCAAACCAATCTAATCCTGAATACACAATCCCAAACCAATCAAATCCTGAATATACAATCCCGAACCAATCTAATCCTGAATACACAAACCCAAACCAATAAGATCCTGAATTCACAATCCTGAACCAATCTAATCCTGAATAAACAATGCCATTCCAATCAAATCCTGAATAAACAAACCCATACAAACCTAATCCTGAATATACAATCGTGAACCAATCTAATCCTGTATACACAATCCCAAACCAATTTAATCCTGAATACAAAATCCTGAACCAATCAGATCCTGAAAACCCAATCCTGAACCAATCTAATCCTGAATAAACAATGCCAATCCAATCAAATTCTGAATATACAAACCTAAACCAATCTAATCCCGAATACACAATCCCAAACCAGTCTAATCCTGAAAACACAATCCTGAACCAATCTAAACCCGAATACACAATCCTGAAACAATCTATCCTGAATACATAAACCTAAACCAATCTAATTCCGAATATACCATCCTGAACTAATCTAATCTCGAATACACAATCCCAAATAAAGGTAATCCTGAGAACACAATATCAAACCAATCTAATCCCGAATACACAATCCTGAATCCATCTAATCCCAAATACACAATTCTGAACCAATCTAATCCTGAATACACAATTCCGAACCAAACTAATCCTGAATACACAATCCTGAACCAATCTAATCGTGAATACACAATCCTGAACCAGTCACATCCTGAGTACACAATCCCCAACCAATCTCATCCTGAATATGCAATTCCTAACCAATCAAATCCTGAATACACAAACCCAAACCAATCTAATCCTGAATATACAATCCTGAACCAATCTAATCCTGAATACACAATCCCAAACCAATCTAATCCTGAATACACAATCCCGAACCAATCAAATCCTGAATATACAATCCCGAACCAATCTAATCCTGAATACACAAACCCAAACCAATAAGATCCTGAATTCACAATCCTGAACCAATCTCAGCCTGAATAAACAATGCCATTCCAATCAAATCCTGAATAAACAAACCAAACAAACCCAATCCTGAATAGACAATCGTGAACCAATCTTATCCTGTATACAAAATTCCAAACCAATCTAATCCTGAATTCATAAACCCAAACCAATAAGATCCTGAATTCACAATCCTGAACCAATCTAATCCTGAATAAACAATGCCATTCCAATCAAATCCTGAATAAACAAACCCAAACAAACCTAATTCTGAATATACAACCGTGAACCAATCTAATCCTGTATACACAAGCCCAAACCAATCTAATCCTGAATACACAATCCTGAACCAATCAGATCCTGAAAACTCAATCCTGAACCAATCTAATCCTGAATAAACAATGCCAAACCAATCAAATCCCGAATACACAAAGCTAAACCAATCTAATCCCGAATACACAATCCCAATCCAGTCTAATCCTGAAAACACAATCCTGAACCAATCTAAACCCGAATAAACAATCCTGAAACAATCTAATCCTGAATACACAAACCTAAACCAATCTAGTTCCGAGTATAGCATCCTGAACCAATCTAATGTCGAATATACAATCCCAAACTAAGGTAATCCTGAGTACACAATATCAAACCAATCTAATCCCGAATACACAATCCTGAATCAATCTAATCCAGAATACACAATTCTGAACCAATCTAATCCTGAAGACACAATTCCGAACCAATCTAATCCTGAATACACAATCCTGAATCAATCTAATCGTGAATACACAATCCTGAACCCATCAAATCGTGAATATGCAATTCCTAACAAATCAAATCCTGAATACACAAACCCAAACCAAACTAATCCTGAATATACAATCCTGAACCAATCTAATCCTGAATACAAAAACCCAAACCAATCTAATCCTGAATACACAATCCTGAACCAATCAAATTCTGAATATACAATCCCGAACCAATCTACTCCTGAATACACTAACCCAAACCAATCAGATCCTGAATTCACAATCCTGAACCAATCTAATTCTGAATAAACAATGCCAATCCAATCAAATCCTGAATACACTAACCCAAACCAATCTAATCCTGAAAACACAATCCTGAACCAATCTAATCCAGAATACACAATCCTGAAACAATCTAATCCTGAATACACAAACCTGAACCAATCTAATTCCGAATATACAATCCTGAACCAATGTAATCCCGAATATACAATCCCAAACTAAGCTAATCCTGAGTACACAATACCAAACCAATCTAATCCTGAAAACACAATCCTGAACCAATCAAATCCTGAGTACACAATCCCGAAACAATCTAATCCTGAATACACAAAACCAAACCAATCAGATCCTGAATTCACAATCCTGAACCAATCTAATCCTGAATAAACAAGGCCAATGCAATCAAATCCTGAATACACAAACCTGAACCAATATAATTCCAAATATACAATCTTGAACCAATCTAATCCCGAATATACAATCCCAAACTAAGCTAATCCTGAGGACACAATACCAAACCAATCTAATCCTGAAAACACAATCCTGAACCAATCTAATCCTGAGTACACAATCCCAAACCAATCAAATCCCGAGTACACAATTCGAAACCAATCTACTCCTGAAAACAAAATCCCAAACCAGTCTAATCCAGAATACACAATTCCGAACCAATCTAATCCTTAATACATAATTTCGAACCAATCTAATCCTGAATACATAATTGCAAAACTATCTAATCCCGAATACACAATTCTGAATCAATCTAATCGTGAATACGCAATCCCGAACCAATCTAATCCTGAATACACAATTCCAAACCTATCTAATCCCGAATACACAATCCCAAAACAATCTAATCCAGAACCCACAATCCCGAACCAATCTAATCCTGAATACACAATTCCGAACCAATCTAATCCTGAATACACAATCCTGAACCAATCTAATCCCGAATACACAATCCTGAAACAATCTAATCCTGAATACACAAACCTGAACCAATCTAATTCCGAATATACAATCCTGAACCAATGTAATCCCGAATATACAATCCCAAACTAAGCTAATCCTGAGTACACAATACCAAACCAATCTAATCCTGAAAACACAATCCTGAACCAATCAAATCCTGAGTACACAATCCCGAAACAATCTAATCCTGAATACACAAAACCAAACCAATCAGATCCTGAATTCACAATCCTGAACCAATCTAATCCTGAATAAACAAGGCCAATGCAATCAAATCCTGAATACACAAACCTGAACCAATATAATTCCAAATATACAATCTTGAACCAATCTAATCCCGAATATACAATCCCAAACTAAGCTAATCCTGAGGACACAATACCAAACCAATCTAATCCTGAAAACACAATCCTGAACCAATCTAATCCTGAGTACACAATCCCAAACCAATCAAATCCTGAGTACACAATTCGAAACCAATCTACTCCTGAAAACAAAATCCCAAACCAGTCTAATCCAGAATACACAATTCCGAACCAATCTAATCCTTAATACATAATTTCGAACCAATCTAATCCTGAATACATAATTGCAAAACTATCTAATCCCGAATACACAATTCTGAATCAATCTAATCGTGAATACGCAATCCCGAACCAATCTAATCCTGAATACACAATTCCAAACCTATCTAATCCCGAATACACAATCCCAAAACAATCTAATCCAGAACCCACAATCCCGAACCAATCTAATCCTGAATACACAATTCCGAACCAATCTAATCCTGAATACACAATCCTGAACCAATCTAATCGTGAATACACAATCCTGAACCAGTCAAATCCTGAGTACACAATCCCCAACCAATCTCATCCTGAATATGAAATTCCTAACCAATCAAATCCTGAATACAAAAACCCAAACCAATCTAATCCTGAATATACAATCCTGAACCAATCTAATCCTGAATACACAATCCCAAACCAATCTAATCCTGAATACACAATCCCAAACCAATCAAATCCTGAATATACAATCCCGAACCAATCTAATCCTGAATACACAAACCCAAACCAATAAGATCCTGAATTCACAATCCTGTACCAATCTAATCCTGAATAAACAATGCCATTCCAATCAAATCCTGAATAAACAAACCCAAACAAACCTAGTCCTGAATATACAATCGTGAACCAATCTAATCCTGTATACACAATCCCAAACCAATTTAATCCTGAATACAAAATCCTGAACCAATCAGATCCTGAAAACGCAATCCTGAACCAATCTAATCCTGAATAAACAATGCCAATCCAATCAAATTCTGAATATACAAACCTAAACCAATCTAATCCCGAATACACAATCCCAAACCAGTCTAATCCTGAAAACACAATCCTGAACCAATCTAAACCCGAATACACAATCCTGAAACAATCTATCCTGAATACATAAACCTAAACCAATCTAATTCCGAATATACCATCCTGAACTAATCTAATCTCGAATACACAATCCCAAATAAAGGTAATCCTGAGAACACAATATCAAACCAATCTAATCCCGAATACACAATCCTGAATCCATCTAATCCCAAATACACAATTCTGAACCAATCTAATCCTGAATACACAATTCCGAACCAAACTAATCCTGAATACACAATCCTGAACCAATCTAATCGTGAATACACAATCCTGAACCAGTCACATCCTGAGTACACAATCCCCAACCAATCTCATCCTGAATATGCAATTCCTAACCAATCAAATCCTGAATACACAAACCCAAACCAATCTAATCCTGAATATACAATCCTGAACCAATCTAATCCTGAATACACAATCCCAAACCAATCTAATCCTGAATACACAATCCCGAACCAATCAAATCCTGAATATACAATCCCGAACCAATCTAATCCTGAATACACAAACCCAAACCAATAAGATCCTGAATTCACAATCCTGAACCAATCTCAGCCTGAATAAACAATGCCATTCCAATCAAATCCTGAATAATCAAACCAAACAAACCCAATCCTGAATAGACAATCGTGAACCAATCTAATGCTGTATACAAAATTCCAAACCAATCTAATCCTGAATACATAAACCCAAACCAATAAGATCCTGAATTCACAATCCTGAACCAATCTAATCCTGAATAAACAATGCCATTCCAATCAAATCCTGAATAAACAAACCCAAACAAACCTAATTCTGAATATACAACCGTGAACCAATCTAATCCTGTATACACAAGCCCAAACCAATCTAATCCTGAATACACAATCCTGAACCAATCAGATCCTGAAAACTCAATCCTGAACCAGTCTAATCCTGAAAACACAATCCTGAACCAATCTAAACCCGAATACACAATCCTGAAACAATCTATCCTGAATACATAAACCTAAACCAATCTAATTCCGAATATACCATCCTGAACTAATCTAATCTCGAATACACAATCCCAAATAAAGGTAATCCTGAGAACACAATATCAAACCAATCTAATCCCGAATACACAATCCTGAATCCATCTAATCCCAAATACACAATTCTGAAACAATCTAATCCTGAATACACAATTCCGAACCAAACTAATCCTGAATACACAATCCTGAACCAATCTAATCGTGAATACACAATCCTGAACCAGTCACATCCTGAGTACACAATCCCCAACCAATCTCATCCTGAATATGCAATTCCTAACCAATCAAATCCTGAATACACAAACCCAAACCAATCTAATCCTGAATATACAATCCTGAACCAATCTAATCCTGAATACACAATCCCAAACCAATCTAATCCTGAATACACAATCCCGAACCAATCAAATCCTGAATATACAATCCCGAACCAATCTAATCCTGAATACACAAACCCAAACCAATAAGATCCTGAATTCACAATCCTGAACCAATCTCAGCCTGAATAAACAATGCCATTCCAATCAAATCCTGAATAATCAAACCAAACAAACCCAATCCTGAATAGACAATCGTGAACCAATCTAATGCTGTATACAAAATTCCAAACCAATCTAATCCTGAATACATAAACCCAAACCAATAAGATCCTGAATTCACAATCCTGAACCAATCTAATCCTGAATAAACAATGCCATTCCAATCAAATCCTGAATAAACAAACCCAAACAAACCTAATTCTGAATATACAACCGTGAACCAATCTAATCCTGTATACACAAGCCCAAACCAATCTAATCCTGAATACACAATCCTGAACCAATCAGATCCTGAAAACTCAATCCTGAACCAATCTAATCCTGAATAAACAATGCCAAACCAATCAAATCCCGAATACACAAAGCTAAACCAATCTAATCCCGAATACACAATCCCAAACCAGTCTAATCCTGAAAACACAATCCTGAACCAATCTAAACCCGAATAAACAATCCTGAAACAATCTAATCCTGAATACACAAACCTAAACCAATCTAGTTCCGAGTATAGCATCCTGAACCAATCTAATGTCGAATATACAATCCCAAACTAAGGTAATCCTGAGTACACAATATCAAACCAATCTAATCCCGAATACACAATCCTGAATCAATCTAATCCCGAATACACAATTCTGAACCAATCTAATCCTGAAGACACAATTCCGAACCAATCTAATCCTGAATACACAATCCTGAATCAATCTAATCGTGAATACACAATCCTGAACCCATCAAATCGTGAATATGCAATTCCTAACAAATCAAATCCTGAATACACAAACCCAAACCAAACTAATCCTGAATATACAATCCTGAACCAATCTAATCCTGAATACAAAAACCCAAACCAATCTAATCCTGAATACACAATCCTGAACCAATCAAATTCTGAATATACAATCCCGAACCAATCTAATCCTGAATACACTAACCCAAACCAATCAGATCCTGAATTCACAATCCTGAACCAATCTAATTCTGAATAAACAATGCCAATCCAATCAAATCCTGAATACACTAACCCAAACCAATCTAATCCTGAAAACACAATCCTGAACCAATCTAATCCCGAATACACAATCCTGAAACAATCTAATCCTGAATACACAAACCTGAACCAATCTAATTCCGAATATACAATCCTGAACCAATGTAATCCCGAATATACAATCCCAAACTAAGCTAATCCTGAGTACACAATACCAAACCAATCTAATCCTGAAAACACAATCCTGAACCAATCAAATCCTGAGTACACAATCCCGAAACAATCTAATCCTGAATACACAAAACCAAACCAATCAGATCCTGAATTCACAATCCTGAACCAATCTAATCCTGAATAAACAAGGCCAATGCAATCAAATCCTGAATACACAAACCTGAACCAATATAATTCCAAATATACAATCTTGAACCAATCTAATCCCGAATATACAATCCCAAACTAAGCTAATCCTGAGGACACAATACCAAACCAATCTAATCCTGAAAACACAATCCTGAACCAATCTAATCCTGAGTACACAATCCCAAACCAATCAAATCCTGAGTACACAATTCGAAACCAATCTACTCCTGAAAACAAAATCCCAAACCAGTCTAATCCAGAATACACAATTCCGAACCAATCTAATCCTTAATACATAATTTCGAACCAATCTAATCCTGAATACATAATTGCAAAACTATCTAATCCTGAATACACAATTCTGAATCAATCTAATCGTGAATACGCAAACCCGAACCAAACTAATCCTGAATACACAATTCCAAACCTATCTAATCCCGAATACACAATCCCAAAACAATCTAATCCAGAACCCACAATCCCGAACCAATCTAATCCTGAATACACAATTCCGAACCAATCTAATCCTGAATACACAATCCTGAACCAATCTAATCGTGAATACACAATCCTGAACCAGTCAAATCCTGAGTACACAATCCCCAACCAATCTCATCCTGAATATGAAATTCCTAACCAATCAAATCCTGAATACAAAAACCCAAACCAATCTAATCCTGAATATACAATCCTGAACCAATCTAATCCTGAATACACAATCCCAAACCAATCTAATCCTGAATACACAATCCCAAACCAATCAAATCCTGAATATACAATCCCGAACCAATCTAATCCTGAATACACAAACCCAAACCAATAAGATCCTGAATTCACAATCCTGAAACAATCTAATCCTGAATAAACAATGCCATTCCAATCAAATCCTGAATAAACAAACCCATACAAACCTAATCCTGAATATACAATCGTGAACCAATCTAATCCTGTATACACAATCCCAAACCAATTTAATCCTGAATACAAAATCCTGAACCAATCAGATCCTGAAAACCCAATCCTGAACCAATCTAATCCTGAATAAACAATGCCAATCCAATCAAATTCTGAATATACAAACCTAAACCAATCTAATCCCGAATACACAATCCCAAACCAGTCTAATCCTGAAAACACAATCCTGAACCAATCTAAACCCGAATACACAATCCTGAAACAATCTATCCTGAATACATAAACCTAAACCAATCTAATTCCGAATATACCATCCTGAACTAATCTAATCTCGAATACACAATCCCAAATAAAGGTAATCCTGAGAACACAATATCAAACCAATCTAATCCCGAATACACAATCCTGAATCCATCTAATCCCAAATACACAATTCTGAACCAATCTAATCCTGAATACACAATTCCGAACCAAACTAATCCTGAATACACAATCCTGAACCAATCTAATCGTGAATACACAATCCTGAACCAGTCACATCCTGAGTACACAATCCCCAACCAATCTCATCCTGAATATGCAATTCCTAACCAATCAAATCCTGAATACACAAACCCAAACCAATCTAATCCTGAATATACAATCCTGAACCAATCTAATCCTGAATACACAATCCCAAACCAATCAAATCCTAAATACACAATCCCGAACCAATCAAATCCTGAATATACAATCCCGAACCAATCTAATCCTGAATACACAAACCCAAACCAATAAGATCCTGAATTCACAATCCTGAACCAATCTCAGCCTGAATAAACAATGCCATTCCAATCAAATCCTGAATTAACAAACCCAAACAAACCCAATCCTGAATAGACAATCGTGAACCAATCTTATACTGTATACACAATTCCAAACCAATCTAATCCTGAATACACAATCCTGAACCAATCAGATCCTGAAAACTCAATCCTGAATCAATCTAATCCCGAATACACAATTCTGAATCAATCTAATCCCGAATACACAATTCTGAACCAATCTAATCCTGAAGACACAATTCCGAACCAATCTAATCCTGAATACACAATCCTGACTCAATCTAATCGTGAATACACAATCCTGAACCCATCAAATCGTGAATATGCAATTCCTAACAAATCAAATCCTGAATACACAAACCCAAACCAAACTAATCCTGAATATACAATCCTGAACCAATCTAATCCTGAATACAAAAACCCAAACCAATCTAATCCTGAATACACAATCCTGAACCAATCAAATTCTGAATATACAATCCCGAACCAATCTAATCCTGAATACACTAACCCAAACCAATCAGATCCTGAATTCACAATCCTGAACCAATCTAATTCGGAATAAACAATGCCAATCCAATCAAATCCTGAATACACTAACCCAAACCAATCTAATCCTGAAAACACAAACCTGAACCAATCTAATTCTGAATATACAATCCTGAACCAATGTAATCCCGAATATACAATCCCAAACTAAGCTAATCCTGAGTACACAATACCAAACCAATCTAATCCTGAAAACACAATCCTGAACCAATCAAATCCTGAGTACACAATCCCGAAACAATCTAATCCTGAATACACAAAACCAAACCAATCAGATCCTGAATTCACAATCCTGAACCAATCTAATCCTGAATAAACAAGGCCAATGCAATCAAATCCTGAATACACAAACCTGAACCAATATAATTCCAAATATACAATCTTGAACCAATCTAATCCCGAATATACAATCCCAAACTAAGCTAATCCTGAGGACACAATACCAAACCAATCTAATCCTGAAAACACAATCCTGAACCAATCTAATCCTGAGTACACAATCCCAAAGCAATCAAATCCTGAGTACACAATTCGAAACCAATCTACTCCTGAAAACAAAATCCCAAACCAGTCTAATCCAGAATACACAATTCTGAACCAATCTAATCCTTAATACATAATTTCGAACCAATCTAATCCTGAATACATAATTGCAAAACTAACTAATCCCGAATACACAATTCTGAATCAATCTAATCGTGAATACGCAATCCCGAACCAATCTAATCCTGAATACACAATTCCAAACCTATCTAATCCCGAATACACAATCCCAAAACAATCTAATCCAGAACCCACAATCCCGAACCAATCTAATCCTGAATACACAATTCCGAACCAATCTAATCCTGAATACACAATCCTGAACCAATCTAATCGTGAATACACAATCCTGAACCAGTCAAATCCTGAGTACACAATCCCCAACCAATCTCATCCTGAATGTGAAATTCCTAACCAATCAAGTCCTGAATACAAAAACCCAAACCAATCTAATCCTGAATATACAATCCTGAACCAATCTAATCCTGAATACACAATCCCAAACCAATCTAATCCTGAATACACAAACCCAAACCAATAAGATCCTGAATTCACAATCCTGAACCAATCTAATCCTGAATAAACAATGCCATTCCAATCAAATCCTGAATAAACAAACCCATACAAACCTAATCCTGAATATACAATCGTGAACCAATCTAATCCTGTATACACAATCCCAAACCAATTTAATCCTGAATACAAAATCCTGAACCAATCAGATCCTGAAAACCCAATCCTGAACCAATCTAATCCTGAATAAACAATGCCAATCCAATCAAATTCTGAATATACAAACCTAAACCAATCTAATCCCGAATACACAATCCCAAACCAGTCTAATCCTGAAAACACAAACCTGAACCAATCTAAACCCGAATACACAATCCTGAAACAATCTATCCTGAATACATAAACCTAAACCAATCTAATTCCGAATATACCATCCTGAACTAATCTAATCTCGAATACACAATCCCAAATAAAGGTAATCCTGAGAACACAATATCAAACCAATCTAATCCCGAATACACAATCCTGAATCCATCTAATCCCAAATACACAATTCTGAACCAATCTAATCCTGAATACACAATTCCGAACCAAACTAATGCTGAATACACAATCCTGAACCAATCTAATCGTGAATACACAATCCTGAACCAGTCAAATCCTGAGTACACAATCCCCAACCAATCTCATCCTGAATATGCAATTCTTAACCAATCAAATCCTGAATACACAAACCCAAACCAATCTAATCCTGAATATACAATCCTGAACCAATCTAATCCTGAATACACAATCCCAAACCAATCTAATCCTGAATACACAATCCCGAACCAATCAAATCCTGAATATACAATCCCGAACCAATCTAATCCTGAATACACAAACCCAAACCAATAAGATCCTGAATTCACAATCCTGAAACAATCTAATCCTGAATAAACAATGCCATTCCAATCAAATCCTGAATAAACAAACCCATACAAACCTAATCCTGAATATACAATCGTGAACCAATCTAATCCTGTATACACAATCCCAAACCAATTTAATCCTGAATACAAAATCCTGAACCAATCAGATCCTGAAAACCCAATCCTGAACCAATCTAATCCTGAATAAACAATGCCAATCCAATCAAATTCTGAATATACAAACCTAAACCAATCTAATCCCGAATACACAATCCCAAACCAGTCTAATCCTGAAAACACAATCCTGAACCAATCTAAACCCGAATACACAATCCTGAAACAATCTATCCTGAATACATAAACCTAAACCAATCTAATTCCGAATATACCATCCTGAACTAATCTAATCTCGAATACACAATCCCAAATAAAGGTAATCCTGAGAACACAATATCAAACCAATCTAATCCCGAATACACAATCCTGAATCCATCTAATCCCAAATACACAATTCTGAACCAATCTAATCCTGAATACACAATTCCGAACCAAACTAATCCTGAATACACAATCCTGAACCAATCTAATCGTGAATACACAATCCTGAACCAGTCACATCCTGAGTACACAATCCCCAACCAATCTCATCCTGAATATGCAATTCCTAACCAATCAAATCCTGAATACACAAACCCAAACCAATCTAATCCTGAATATACAATCCTGAACCAATCTAATCCTGAATACACAATCCCAAACCAATCAAATCCTAAATACACAATCCCGAACCAATCAAATCCTGAATATACAATCCCGAACCAATCTAATCCTGAATACACAAACCCAAACCAATAAGATCCTGAATTCACAATCCTGAACCAATCTCAGCCTGAATAAACAATGCCATTCCAATCAAATCCTGAATTAACAAACCCAAACAAACCCAATCCTGAATAGACAATCGTGAACCAATCTTATACTGTATACACAATTCCAAACCAATCTAATCCTGAATACACAATCCTGAACCAATCAGATCCTGAAAACTCAATCCTGAATCAATCTAATCCCGAATACACAATTCTGAATCAATCTAATCCCGAATACACAATTCTGAACCAATCTAATCCTGAAGACACAATTCCGAACCAATCTAATCCTGAATACACAATCCTGACTCAATCTAATCGTGAATACACAATCCTGAACCCATCAAATCGTGAATATGCAATTCCTAACAAATCAAATCCTGAATACACAAACCCAAACCAAACTAATCCTGAATATACAATCCTGAACCAATCTAATCCTGAATACAAAAACCCAAACCAATCTAATCCTGAATACACAATCCTGAACCAATCAAATTCTGAATATACAATCCCGAACCAATCTAATCCTGAATACACTAACCCAAACCAATCAGATCCTGAATTCACAATCCTGAACCAATCTAATTCGGAATAAACAATGCCAATCCAATCAAATCCTGAATACACTAACCCAAACCAATCTAATCCTGAAAACACAAACCTGAACCAATCTAATTCTGAATATACAATCCTGAACCAATGTAATCCCGAATATACAATCCCAAACTAAGCTAATCCTGAGTACACAATACCAAACCAATCTAATCCTGAAAACACAATCCTGAACCAATCAAATCCTGAGTACACAATCCCGAAACAATCTAATCCTGAATACACAAAACCAAACCAATCAGATCCTGAATTCACAATCCTGAACCAATCTAATCCTGAATAAACAAGGCCAATGCAATCAAATCCTGAATACACAAACCTGAACCAATATAATTCCAAATATACAATCTTGAACCAATCTAATCCCGAATATACAATCCCAAACTAAGCTAATCCTGAGGACACAATACCAAACCAATCTAATCCTGAAAACACAATCCTGAACCAATCTAATCCTGAGTACACAATCCCAAAGCAATCAAATCCTGAGTACACAATTCGAAACCAATCTACTCCTGAAAACAAAATCCCAAACCAGTCTAATCCAGAATACACAATTCTGAACCAATCTAATCCTTAATACATAATTTCGAACCAATCTAATCCTGAATACATAATTGCAAAACTAACTAATCCCGAATACACAATTCTGAATCAATCTAATCGTGAATACGCAATCCCGAACCAATCTAATCCTGAATACACAATTCCAAACCTATCTAATCCCGAATACACAATCCCAAAACAATCTAATCCAGAACCCACAATCCCGAACCAATCTAATCCTGAATACACAATTCCGAACCAATCTAATCCTGAATACACAATCCTGAACCAATCTAATCGTGAATACACAATCCTGAACCAGTCAAATCCTGAGTACACAATCCCCAACCAATCTCATCCTGAATGTGAAATTCCTAACCAATCAAGTCCTGAATACAAAAACCCAAACCAATCTAATCCTGAATATACAATCCTGAACCAATCTAATCCTGAATACACAATCCCAAACCAATCTAATCCTGAATACACAAACCCAAACCAATAAGATCCTGAATTCACAATCCTGAACCAATCTAATCCTGAATAAACAATGCCATTCCAATCAAATCCTGAATAAACAAACCCATACAAACCTAATCCTGAATATACAATCGTGAACCAATCTAATCCTGTATACACAATCCCAAACCAATTTAATCCTGAATACAAAATCCTGAACCAATCAGATCCTGAAAACCCAATCCTGAACCAATCTAATCCTGAATAAACAATGCCAATCCAATCAAATTCTGAATATACAAACCTAAACCAATCTAATCCCGAATACACAATCCCAAACCAGTCTAATCCTGAAAACACAAACCTGAACCAATCTAAACCCGAATACACAATCCTGAAACAATCTATCCTGAATACATAAACCTAAACCAATCTAATTCCGAATATACCATCCTGAACTAATCTAATCTCGAATACACAATCCCAAATAAAGGTAATCCTGAGAACACAATATCAAACCAATCTAATCCCGAATACACAATCCTGAATCCATCTAATCCCAAATACACAATTCTGAACCAATCTAATCCTGAATACACAATTCCGAACCAAACTAATGCTGAATACACAATCCTGAACCAATCTAATCGTGAATACACAATCCTGAACCAGTCAAATCCTGAGTACACAATCCCCAACCAATCTCATCCTGAATATGCAATTCTTAACCAATCAAATCCTGAATACACAAACCCAAACCAATCTAATCCTGAATATACAATCCTGAACCAATCTAATCCTGAATACACAATCCCAAACCAATCTAATCCTGAATACACAATCCCGAACCAATCAAATCCTGAATATACAATCCCGAACCAATCTAATCCTGAATACACAAACCCAAACCAATAAGATCCTGAATTCACAATCCTGAACCAATCTAAGCCTGAATAAACAATGCCATTCCAATCAAATCCTGAATAAACAAACCAAACAAACCCAATCCTGAATAGACAATCGTGAACCAATCTTATCCTGTATACAAAATTCCAAACCAATCTAATCCTGAATACATAAACCCAAACCAATAAGATCCTGAATTCACAATCCTGAACCAATCTAATCCGGAATAAACAATGCCATTCCAATCAAATCCTGAATAAACAAACCCAAACAAACCTAATTCTGAATATACAACCGCGAACCAATCTAATCCTGTATACACAAGCCCAAACCAATCTAATCCTGAATACACAATCCTGAACCAATCAGATCCTGAAAACTCAATCCTGAACCAATCTAATCCTGAATAAACAATGCCAAACCAATCAAATCCCGAATACACAAAGCTAAACCAATCTAATCCCGAATACACAATCCCAAACCAGTCTAATCCTGAAAACACAATCCTGAACCAATCTAAACCCGAATAAACAATCCTGAAACAATCTAATCCTGAATACACAAACCTAAACCAATCTAGTTCCGAGTATAGCATCCTGAAACAATCTAATGTCGAATATACAATCCCAAACTAAGGTAATCCTGAGTACACAATATCAAACCAATCTAATCCCGAATACACAATCCTGAATCAATCTAATCCAGAATACACAATTCTGAACCAATCTAATCCTGAAGACACAATTCCGAACCAATCTAATCCTGAATACACAATCCTGAATCAATCTAATCGTGAATACACAATCCTGAACCCATCAAATCGTGAATATGCAATTCCTAACAAATCAAATCCTGAATACACAAACCCAAACCAAACTAATCCTGAATATACAATCCTGAACCAATCTAATCCTGAATACACTAACCCAAACCAATCAGATCCTGAATTCACAATCCTGAACCAATCTAATTCTGAATAAACAATGCCAATCCAATCAAATCCTGAATACACTAACCCAAACCAATCTAATCCTGAAAACACAATCCTGAACCAATCTAATCCCGAATACACAATCCTGAAACAATCTAATCCTGAATACACAAACCTGAACCAATCTAATTCCGAATATACAATCCTGAACCAATGTAATCCCGAATATACAATCCCAAACTAAGCTAATCCTGAGTACACAATACCAAACCAATCTAATCCTGAAAACACAATCCTGAACCAATCAAATCCTGAGTACACAATCCCGAAACAATCTAATCCTGAATATACAAAACCAAACCAATCAGATCCTGAATTCACAATCCTGAACCAATCTAATCCTGAATAAACAAGGCCAATGCAATCAAATCCTGAATACACAAACCTGAACCAATATAATTCCAAATATACAATCTTGAACCAATCTAATCCCGAATATACAATCCCAAACTAAGCTAATCCTGAGGACACAATACCAAACCAATCTAATCCTGAAAACACAATCCTGAACCAATCTAATCCTGAGTACACAATCCCAAACCAATCAAATCCTGAGTACACAATTCGAAACCAATCTACTCCTGAAAACAAAATCCCAAACCAGTCTAATCCAGAATACACAATTCCGAACCAATCTAATCCTTAATACATAATTTCGAACCAATCTAATCCTGAATACATAATTGCAAAACTATCTAATCCCGAATACACAATTCTGAATCAATCTAATCGTGAATACGCAATCCCGAACCAATCTAATCCTGAATACACAATTCCAAACCTATCTAATCCTGAATACACAATCCCAAAACAATCTAATCCAGAACCCACAATCCCGAACCAATCTAATCCTGAATACACAATTCCGAACCAATCTAATCCTGAATACACAATCCTGAACCAATCTAATCGTGAATACACAATCCTGAACCAGTCAAATCCTGAGTACACAATCCCCAACCAATCTCATCCTGAATATGAAATTCCTAACCAATCAAATCCTGAATACAAAAACCCAAACCAATCTAATCCTGAATATACAATCCTGAACCAATCTAATCCTGAATACACAATCCCAAACCAATCTAATCCTGAATACACAATCCCAAACCAATCAAATCCTGAATATACAATCCCGAACCAATCTAATCCTGAATACACAAACCCAAACCAATAAGATCCTGAATTCACAATCCTGAACCAATCTAATCCTGAATAAACAATGCCATTCCAATCAAATCCTGAATAAACAAACCCATACAAACCTAATCCTGAATATACAATCGTGAACCAATCTAATCCTGTATACACAATCCCAAACCAATTTAATCCTGAATACAAAATCCTGAACCAATCAGATCCTGAAAACCCAATCCTGAACCAATCTAATCCTGAATAAACAATGCCAATCCAATCAAATTCTGAATATACAAACCTAAACCAATCTAATCCCGAATACACAATCCCAAACCAGTCTAATCCTGAAAACACAATCCTGAACCATCTAAACCCGAATACACAATCCTGAAACAATCTATCCTGAATACATAAACCTAAACCAATCTAATTCCGAATATACCATCCTGAACTAATCTAATCTCGAATACACAATCCCAAATAAAGGTAATCCTGAGAACACAATATCAAACCAATCTAATCCCGAATACACAATCCTGAATCCATCTAATCCCAAATACACAATTCTGAACCAATCTAATCCTGAATACACAATTCCGAACCAAACTAATCCTGAATACACAATCCTGAACCAATCTAATCGTGAATACACAATCCTGAACCAGTCACATCCTGAGTACACAATCCCCAACCAATCTCATCCTGAATATGCAATTCCTAACCAATCAAATCCTGAATACACAAACCCAAACCAATCTAATCCTGAATATACAATCCTGAACCAATCTAATCCTGAATACACAATCCCAAACCAATCAAATCCTAAATACACAATCCCGAACCAATCAAATCCTGAATATACAATCCCGAACCAATCTAATCCTGAATACACAAACCCAAACCAATAAGATCCTGAATTCACAATCCTGAACCAATCTCAGCCTGAATAAACAATGCCATTCCAATCAAATCCTGAATAAACAAACCCAAACAAACCCAATCCTGAATAGACAATCGTGAACCAATCCTATCCTGTATACACAATTCCAAACCAATCTAATCCTGAATAAACAATCCTGAACCAATCAGATCCTGAAAACTCAATCCTGAATCAATCTAATCCCGAATACACAATTCTGAATCAATCTAATCCCGAATACACAATTCTGAACCAATCTAATCCTGAAGACACAATTCCGAACCAATCTAATCCTGAATACACAATCCTGAATCAATCTAATCGTGAATACACAATCCTGAACCCATCAAATCGTGAATATGCAATTCCTAACAAATCAAATCCTGAATACACAAACCCAAACCAAACTAATCCTGAATATACAATCCGGAACCAATCTAATCCTGAATACAAAAACCCAAACCAATCTAATCCTGAATACACAATCCTGAACCAATCAAATTCTGAATATACAATCCCGAACCAATCTAATCCTGAATACACTAACCCAAACCAATCAGATCCTGAATTCACAATCCTGAACCAATCTAACTCTGAATAAACAATGCCATTCCAATCAAATCCTGAATACACTAACCCAAACCAATCTAATCCTGAAAACACAATCCTGAACCAATCTAATCCCGAATACACAATCCTGAAACAATCTAATCCTGAATACACAAACCTAAACCAATCTAATTCCGAATATACAATCCTGAACCAATGTAATCCCGATTATACAATCCCAAACTAAGCTAATCCTGAGTACACAATACCAAACCAATCTAATCCTGAAAACACAATCCTGAACCAATCAAATCCTGAGTACACAATCCCAAAACAATCTAATCCTGAATACAAAAACCCAAACCAATCAGATCCTGAATTCAGAATCCTGAACCAATCTAATCCTGAATAAACAAGGCCAATGCAATCAAATACTGAATACACAAACCTGAACCAATATAATTCCAAATATACAATCTTGAAACAATCTAATTCCAAATATATAATCCCAAACTAAGCTAATCCTGAGGACACAATACCAAACCAATCTAATCCTGAAAACACAATCCTGAACCAATCTAATCCTGAATACACAATCCCAAACCAATCAAATCCTGAATACACAATTCCAAACCAATCTAATCCTGAATACATAACTTCGAACCAATCTAATACTGAATACATAATTCCAAACCAATCTAATCCCGAATACACAATTCTGAATCAAGCTAATCGCGAATACGCAATCCCGAACCAATCTAATCCTGAATACACAATTCCAAACCTATCTAATCCCGAATACACAATCCCAAACCAATCTAATCCAGAACCCACAATCCTGAACCAATCTAAACCTGAATACACAATTGCGGAAAAATCTAATCCTGAATACACAATCCTGAACCAATCTAATCGTGAATACACAGTCCTGAACCAGTCAAATCCTGAGTACACAATCCCCAACCAATCTCATTCTGAATAAGCAATTCCTAACCAATCAAATCCTGAATACACAAACCCAAACCAATCTAATCCTGAATATACAATCCTGAACCAATCTAATCCCTAATACACAATCCCAAACCAATCTAATCCTGAATACACAATCCCGAACTAATCAAATCCTGAATATACAATCCTGAACCAATCTAATCCCTAATACACAATCCCAAACCAATCTAATCCTGAATACACAAACCCAAACCAATAATATCCTGAATTCACAATCCTGAACCAACCTAATCCTGAATAAACAATGCAATTCCAATCAAATCCTGAATATACAAACCCAAACAAACCTAATCCTGAATATACAATCGTGAACCAATCTAATCCTGTATACACAATACCAAACCAATCTAATCCTGAATACACAATCCTGAACCAATCAGATCCTGAAAACCCAATCCTGAACCAATCTAATCCTGAATAAACAATGCCAATCCAATCAAATCCTGAATACACAAACCTAAACCAATCTAATCCTGAATACACAAACCTAAACCAATCTAATTCCGAATATACCATCCTGAACCAATCTAATCTCGAATATACAATTCCAAACTAAGGTAATCCTGAGTACACAATATCAAACCAATCTAATCCCGAATACACAATCCTGAATCAATCTAATCCCGAATACACAATTTTGAACCTATCTAATCCTGAATACACAATTCCGAGCCAATCTAATCCTGAATACACAATCCTGAAACAATCTATCCTGAATACATAAACCTAAACCAATCTAATTCCGAATATACCATCCTGAACTAATCTAATCTCGAATACACAATCCCAAATAAAGGTAATCCTGAGAACACAATATCAAACCAATCTAATCCCGAATACACAATCCTGAATCCATCTAATCCCAAATACACAATTCTGAAACAATCTAATCCTGAATACACAATTCCGAACCAAACTAATCCTCAATACACAATCCTGAACCAATCTAATCGTGAATACACAATCCTGAACCAGTCAAATCCTGAGTACACTATCCCCAACCAATCTCATCCTGAATATGCAATTCCTAACCAATCAAATCCTGAATACACAAACCCAAAGCAATCTAATCCTGAATATACAATCCTGAACCAATCTAATCCTGAATACACAATCCCAAACCAATCAAATCCTGAATACACAATCCCGAACCAATCAAATCCTGAATATACAATCCCGAACCAATCTAATCCTGAATACACAAACCCAAACCAATAAGATCCTGAATTCACAATCCTGAACCAATCTCAGCCTGAATAAACAATGCCATTCCAATCAAATCCTGAATAAACAAACCCAAACAAACCCAATCCTGAATAGACAATCGTGAACCAATCTTATCCTGTATACACAATTCCAAACCAATCTAATCCTGAATACACAATCCTGAACCAATCAGATCCTGAAAACTCAATCCTGAATCAATCTAATCCCGAATACACAATTCTGAATCAATCTAATCCCGAATACACAATTCTGAACCAATCTAATCCTGAAGACACAATTCCGAACCAATCTAATCCTGAATACACAATCCTGAATCAATCTAATCGTGAATACACAATCCTGAACCCATCAAATCGTGAATATGCAATTCCTAACAAATCAAATCCTGAATACACAAACCCAAACCAAACTAATCCTGAATATACAATCCTGAACCAATCTAATCCTGAATACAAAAACCCAAACCAATCTAATCCTGAATACACAATCCTGAACCAATCAAATTCTGAATATACAATCCCGAACCAATCTAATCCTGAATACACTAACCCTAACCAATCAGATCCTGAATTCACAATCCTGAACCAATCTAACTCTGAATAAACAATGCCATTCCAATCAAATCCTGAATACACTAACCCAAACCAATCTAATCCTGAAAACACAATCCTGAACCAATCTAATCCCGAATACACAATCCTGAAACAATCTAATCCTGAATACACAAACCTGAACCAATCTAATTCCGAATATACAATCCTGAACCAATGTAATCCCGATTATACAATCCCAAACTAAGCTAATCCTGAGTACACAATACCAAACCAATCTAATCCTGAAAACACAACCCTGAACCAATCAAATCCTGAGTACACAATCCCGAAACAATCTAATCCTGAATACAAAAACCCAAACCAATCAGATCCTGAATTCAGAATCCTGAACCAATCTAATCCTGAATAAACAAGGCCAATGCAATCAAATCCTGAATACACAAACCTGAACCAATATAATTCCAAATATACAATCTTGAAACAATCTAATTCCAAATATATAATCCCAAACTAAGCTAATCCTGAGGACACAATACCAAACCAATCTAATCCTGAAAACACAATCCTGAACCAATCTAATCCTGAATACACAATCCCAAACCAATCAAATCCTGAATACACAATTCCAAACCAATCTAATCCTGAATACATAATTTCGAACCAATCTAATACTGAATACATAATTCCAAACCTATCTAATCCCGAATACACAATTCTGAATCAAGCTAATCGCGAATACGCAATCCCGAACCAATCTAATCCTGAATACACAATTCCAAACCTATCTAATCCCGAATACACAATCCCAAACCAATCTAATCCAGAACCCACAATCCTGAACCAATCTAATCCTGAATACACAATTGCGGAAAAATCTAATCCTGAATACACAATCCTGAACCAATCTAATCGTGAATACACAGTCCTGAACCAGTCAAATCCTGAGTACACAATCCCCAACCAATCTCATCCTGAATAAGCAATTCCTAACCAATCAAATCCTGAATACACAAACCCAAACCAATCTAATCCTCAATATACAATCCTGAACCAATCTAATCCTGAATACACAATCCCAAACCAATCTAATCCTGAATACACAATCCCGAACTAATCAAATCCTGAATATACAATCCCGAACCAATCTAATCCTGAATACACAAACCCAAACCAATAATATCCTGAATTCACAATCCTGAACCAACCTAATCCTGAATAAACAATGCCATTCCAATCAAATCCTGAATAAACAAACCCAAACAAACCTAATCCTGAATATACAATCGTGAACCAATCTAATCCTGTATACACAATACCAAACCAATCTAATCCTGAATACACAATCCTGAACCAATCAGATCCTGAAAACCCAATCCTGAACCAATCTAATCCTGAATAAACAATGCCAATCCAATCAAATCCTGAATACACAAACCTAAACCAATCTAATCCCGAATACACAATCCCAAACCAGTCTAATCCTGAAAACACAATCCTGAACCAATCTAAACCTGAATACAAAATCCTGAAACAATCTAATCCTGATTACACAAACCTAAACCAATCTAATTCCGAATATACCATCCTGAACCAATCTAATCTCGAATATACAATCCCAAACTAAGGTAATCCTGAGTACACAATATCAAACCAATCTAATCCCGAATGCACAATCCTGAATCAATCTAATCCCGAATACACAATTCTGAACCTATCTAATCCTGAATACACAATTCCGAACCAATCTAATCCTGAATACACAATCCTGAACCAATCTAATCGTGAATACACAACCCTGAACCATTCAAATCCTGAGTACACAATCCCAAACCAATCTCATCCTGAATATGCAATTCCAAACCAATCAAATCCTGAATACACAAACCCAAACCAATCTAATCCTGAATGTACAATCCTGAACCAATCTAATCCTGAATACACAATCCCAAACCAATCTAATCCTGAATACAAAATCCCGAACTAATCAAATCCTGAATATACAATCCCGAACCAATCTAATCCTGAATACACAAACCCAAACCAATAATATCCTGAATTCACAATCCTGAACCAACCTAATCCTGAATAAACAATGCCATTCCAATCAAATCCTGAATAAACAAACCCAAACAAACCTAATCCTGAATATACAATCGTGAACCAATCTAATCCTGTATACACAATACCAAACCAATCTAATCCTGAATACACAATCCTGAACCAATCAGATCCTGAAAACCCAATCCTGAACCAATCTAATCCTGAATAAACAATGCCAATCCAATCAAATCCTGAATACACAAACCTAAACCAATCTAATCCCGAATACACAATCCCAAACCAGTCTAATCCTGAAAACACAATCCTGAACCAATCTAAACCTGAATACAAAATCCTGAAACAATCTAATCCTGATTACACAAACCTAAACCAATCTAATTCCGAATATACCATCCTGAACCAATCTAATCTCGAATATACAATCCCAAACTAAGGTAATCCTGAGTACACAATATCAAACCAATCTAATCCCGAATGCACAATCCTGAATCAATCTAATCCCGAATACACAATTCTGAACCTATCTAATCCTGAATACACAATTCCGAACCAATCTAATCCTGAATACACAATCCTGAACCAATCTAATCGTGAATACACAACCCTGAACCATTCAAATCCTGAGTACACAATCCCAAACCAATCTCATCCTGAATATGCAATTCCAAACCAATCAAATCCTGAATACACAAACCCAAACCAATCTAATCCTGAATGTACAATCCTGAACCAATCTAATCCTGAATACACAATCCCAAACCAATCTAATCCTGAATACAAAATCCCGAACCTATCAAATCCTGAATATACAATCCCAAACCAATCTAATCCTGAATACACAAAAAAAAACCAATAAGATCCTGAATTCACAATCCTGAACCAATCTCAGCCTGAATAAACAATGCCATTCCAATCAAATCCTGAATAAACGAACCCAAACAAACCTAATCCTGAATACACAATCCTGAACCAATCAGGTCCTGAAATCTCAATCCTGAACCAATCTAATCCTGAATAAACAATGCCAATCAAAACAAATCCTGAATACACAAACCTAAACCAATCTAATCCCAAATACACAATCCCAAACCAGTCTAATCCTGAAAACACAATCCTGAACCAATCTAAAACCGAATACACAATCCTGAAACAATCTAATCCTGAATACACAAACCTAAACCAATCTAATTCCGAATATACCATCCTGAAGCAATCTAATCTCGAATATACAATCCCAAACTAAGGTAATCCTGAGTACACAATATCAAACCAATCTAATCCCGAATACACAACCCTGAATCAATCTAATCCCGAATACACAATTCTGAACCAATCTAATCCTGAATACACAATTCCGAACCAATCTAATCCTGAATACACAATCCTGAACCAATCCAATCCTGAATATACAATCCCGAACCAATCTAATCCTGAATACACAAACCCAAACCAATAAGATCCTGAATTCACAATCCTGAACCAATCTAATCCTGAATAAACAATGCCATTCCAATCAAATCCTGAATAAACAAACCCAAACAAACCTAATTCTGAATATACAACCGTGAACCAATCTAATCCTGTATACACAAGCCCAAACCAATCTAATCCTGAATACACAATCCTGAACCAATCAGATCCTGAAAACGCAATCCTGAACCAATCTAATCCTGAATACACAAAACCAAACCAATCAGATCCTGAATTCACAATCCTGAACCTATCTAATCCTGAATACACAAAACCAAACCAATCAGATCCTGAATTCACAATCCTGAACCTATCTAATCCTGAATAAACAAGGCCAATGCAATCAAATCCTGAATACACAAACCTGAACCAATATAATTCCAAATATACAATCTTGAACCAATCTAATCCCGAATATACAATCCCAAACTAAGCTAATCCTGAGGACACAATACCAAACCAATCTAATCCTGAAAACACAATCCTGAACCAATCTAATCCTGAGTACACAATCCCAAACCAATCAAATCCTGAGTACACAATTCGAAACCAATCTACTCCTGAAAACAAAATCCCAAACCAGTCTAATCCAGAATACACAATTCCGAACCAATCTAATCCTTAATACATAATTTCGAACCAATCTAATCCTGAATACATAATTGCAAAACTATCTAATCCCGAATACGCAATTCTGAATCAATCTAATCGTGAATACGCAATCC
Source organism: Carcharodon carcharias (assembly GCF_017639515.1). Taxonomy (NCBI): domain Eukaryota; kingdom Metazoa; phylum Chordata; class Chondrichthyes; order Lamniformes; family Lamnidae; genus Carcharodon; species Carcharodon carcharias. The sequence continues at coordinate 87,050,837 of NC_054484.1, forward strand.
CGAACCAATCTAATCCTGAATACACAATTCCAAACCTATCTAATCCCGAATACACAATCCCAAAACAATCTAATCCAGAACCCACAATCCCGAACCAATCTAATCCTGAATACACAATTCCGAACCAATCTAATCCTGAATACACAATCCTGAACCAATCTAATCGTGAATACACAATCCTGAACCAGTCAAATCCTGAGTACACAATCCCCAACCAATCTCATCCTGAATATGAAATTCCTAACCAATCAAATCCTGAATACAAAAACCCAAACTAATCTAATCCTGAATATACAATCCTGAACCAATCTAATCCTGAATACACAATCCCAAACCAATCTAATCCTGAATACACAATCCCAAACCAATCAAATCCTGAATATACAATCCCGAACCAATCTAATCCTGAATACACAAACCCAAACCAATAAGATCCTGAATTCACAATCCTGAACCAATCTAATCCTGAATAAACAATGCCATTCCAATCAAATCCTGAATAAACAAACCCATACAAACCTAATCCTGAATATACAATCGTGAACCAATCTAATCCTGTATACACAATTCCAAACCAATTTAATCCTGAATACAAAATCCTGAACCAATCAGATCCTGAAAACCCAATCCTGAACCAATCTAATCCTGAATAAACAATGCCAATCCAATCAAATTCTGAATATACAAACCTAAACCAATCTAATCCCGAATACACAATCCCAAACCAGTCTAATCCTGAAAACACAATCCTGAACCAATCTAAACCCGAATACACAATCCTGAAACAATCTATCCTGAATACATAAACCTAAACCAATCTAATTCCGAATATACCATCCTGAACTAATCTAATCTCGAATACACAATCCCAAATAAAGGTAATCCTGAGAACACAATATCAAACCAATCTAATCCCGAATACACAATCCTGAATCCATCTAATCCCAAATACACAATTCTGAACCAATCTAATCCTGAATACACAATTCCGAACCAAACTAATCCTGAATACACAATCCTGAACCAATCTAATTGTGAATACACAATCCTGAACCAGTCAAATCCTGAGTACACAATCCCCAACCAATCTCATCCTGAATATGCAATTCCTAACCAATCAAATCCTGAATACACAAACCCAAACCAATCTAATCCTGAATATACAATCCTGAACCAATCTAATCCTGAATACACAATCCCAAACCAATCTAATCCTGAATACACAATCCCGAACCAATCAAATCCTGAATATACAATCCCGAACCAATCTAATCCTGAATACACAAACCCAAACCAATAAGATCCTGAATTCACAATCCTGAACCAATCTCAGCCTGAATAAACAATGGCATTCCAATCAAATCCTGAATAAACAAACCCAAACAAACCCAATCCTGAATAGACAATCGTGAACCAATCTTATCCTGTATACACAATTCCAAACCAATCTAATCCTGAATACACAATCCTGAACCAATCAGATCCTGAAAACTCAATCCTGAATCAATCTAATCCCGAATACACAATTCTGAATCAATCTAATCCCGAATACACAATTCTGAACCAATCTAATCCTGAAGACACAATTCCGAACCAATCTAATCCTGAATACACAATCCTGAATCAATCTAATCGTGAATACACAATCCTGAACCCATCAAATCGTGAATATGCAATTCCTAACAAATCAAATCCTGAATACACAAACCCAAACCAAACTAATCCTGAATATACAATCCTGAACCAATCTAATCCTGAATACAAAAACCCAAACCAATCTAATCCTGAATACACAATCCTGAACCAATCAAATTCTGAATATACAATCCCGAACCAATCTAATCCTGAATACACTAACCCAAACCAATCAGATCCTGAATTCACAATCCTGAACCAATCTAACTCTGAATAAACAATGCCATTCCAATCAAATCCTGAATACACTAACCCAAACCAATCTAATCCTGAAAACACAATCCTGAACCAATCTAATCCCGAATACACAATCCTGAAACAATCTAATCCTGAATACACAAACCTGAACCAATCTAATTCCGAATATACAATGCTGAACCAATGTAATCCCGAATATACAATCCCAAACTAAGCTAATCCTGAGTACACAATACCAAACCAATCTAATCCTGAAAACACAATCCTGAACCAATCAAATCCTGAGTACACAATCCCGAAACAATCTAATCCTGAATACACAAAACCAAACCAATCAGATCCTGAATTCACAATCCTGAACCTATCTATTCCTGAATAAACAAGGCCAATGCAATCAAATCCTGAATACACAAACCTGAACCAATATAATTCCAAATATGCAATCTTGAACCAATCTAATCCCGAATATACAATCCCAAACTAAGCTAATCCTGAGGACACAATACCAAACCAATCTAATCCTGAAAACACAATCCTGAACCAATCTAATCCTGAGTACACAATCCCAAACCAATCAAATCCTGAGTACACAATTCGAAACCAATCTACTCCTGAATACAAAATCCCAAACCAGTCTAATCCAGAATACACAATCCCGAACCAATCTAATCCTTAATACATAATTTCGAACCAATCTAATCCTGAATACATAATTGCAAAACTATCTAATCCCGAATACACAATTCTGAATCAATCTAATTGTGAATACGCAATCCCGAACCAATCTAATCCTGAATACACAATTCCAAACCTATCTAATCCCGAATACACAATCCCAAAACAATCTAATCCAGAACCCACAATCCCGAACCAATCTAATCCTGAATACACAATTGCGAACCAATCTAATCCTGAATACACAATCCTGAACCAATCTAATCGTGAATACACAATCCTGAACCAGTCAAATCCTGAGTACACAATCCCCAACCAATCTCATCCTGAATATGAAATTCCTAACCAATCAAATCCTGAATACAAAAACCCAAACCAATCTAATCCTGAATATACAATCCTGAACCAATCTAATCCTGAATAAACAAGGCCAATGCAATCAAATCCTGAATACACAAACCTGAACCAATATAATTCCAAATATACAATCTTGAACCAATCTAATCCCGAATATACAATCCCAAACTAAGCTAATCCTGAGGACACAATACCAAACCAATCTAATCCTGAAAACACAATCCTGAACCAATCTAATCCTGAGTACACAATCCCAAAGCAATCAAATCCTGAGTACACAATTCGAAACCAATCTACTCCTGAAAACAAAATCCCAAACCAGTCTAATCCAGAATACACAATTCCGAACCAATCTAATCCTTAATACATAATTTCGAACCAATCTAATCCTGAATACATAATTGCAAAACTATCTAATCCCGAATACACAATTCTGAATCAATCTAATCGTGAATACGCAATCCCGAACCAATCTAATCCTGAATACACAATTCCAAACCTATCTAATCCCGAATACACAATCCCAAAACAATCTAATCCAGAACCCACAATCCCGAACCAATCTAATCCTGAATACACAATTGCGAACCAATCTAATCCTGAATACACAATCCTGAACCAATCTAATCGTGAATACACAATCCTGAACCAGTCAAATCCTGAGTACACAATCCCCAACCAATCTCATCCTGAATATGAAATTCCTAACCAATTAAATCCTGAATACAAAAACCCAAACCAATCTAATCCTGAATATACAATCCTGAACCAATCTAATCCTGAATACACAATCCCAAACCAATCTAATCCTGAATACACAATCCCAAACCAATCAAATCCTGAATATACAATCCCGAACCAATCTAATCCTGAATACACAAACCCAAACCAATAAGATCCTGAATTCACAATCCTGAACCAATCTAATCCTGAATAAACAATGCCATTCCAATCAAATCCTGAATAAACAAACCCATACAAACCTAATCCTGAATATACAATCGTGAACCAATCTAATCCTGTATACACAATCCCAAACCAATTTAATCCTGAATACAAAATCCTGAACCAATCAGATCCTGAAAACGCAATCCTGAACCAATCTAATCCTGAATAAACAATGCCAATCCAATCAAATTCTGAATATACAAACCTAAACCAATCTAATCCCGAATACACAATCCCAAACCAGTCTAATCCTGAAAACACAATCCTGAACCAATCTAAACCCGAATACACAATCCTGAAACAATCTATCCTGAATACATAAACCTAAACCAATCTAATTCCGAATATACCATCCTGAACTAATCTAATCTCGAATACACAATCCCAAATAAAGGTAATCCTGAGAACACAATATCAAACCAATCTAATCCCGAATACACAATCCTGAATCCATCTAATCCCAAATACACAATTCTGAACCAATCTAATCCTGAATACACAATTCCGAACCAAACTAATCCTGAATACACAATCCTGAACCAATCTAATCGTGAATACACAATCCTGAACCAGTCAAATCCTGAGTACACAATCCCCAACCAATCTCATCCTGAATATGCAATTCCTAACCAATCAAATCCTGAATACACAAACCCAAACCAATCTAATCCTGAATATACAATTCTGAACCAATGTAATCCTGAATACACAATCCCAAACCAATCAAATCCTGAATATACAATCCCGAACCAATCTAATCCTGAATACACAAACCCAAACCAATAAGATCCTGAATTCACAATCCTGAACCAATCTAATCCTGAATAAACAATGCCATTCCAATCAAATCCTGAATAAACAAACCCATACAAACCTAATCCTGAATATACAATCGTGAACCAATCTAATCCTGTATACACAATCCCAAACCAATTTAATCCTGAATACAAAATCCTGAACCAATCAGATCCTGAAAACCCAATCCTGAACCAATCTAATCCTGAATAAACAATGCCAATCCAATCAAATTCTGAATATACAAACCTAAACCAATCTAATCCCGAATACACAATCCCAAACCAGTCTAATACTGAAACCACAATCCTGAACCAATCTAAACCCGAATACACAATCCTGAAACAATCTATCCTGAATACATAAACCTAAACCAATCTAATTCCGAATATACCATCCTGAACTAATCTAATCTCGAATACACAATCCCAAATAAAGGTAATCCTGAGAACACAATATCAAACCAATCTAATCCCGAATACACAATCCTGAATCCATCTAATCCCAAATACACAATTCTGAACCAATCTAATCCTGAATACACAATTCCGAACCAAACTAATCCTGAATACACAATCCTGAACCAATCTAATCGTGAATACACAATCCTGAACCAGTCAAATCCTGAGTACACAATCCCCAACCAATCTCATCCTGAATATGCAATTCCTAACCAATCAAATCCTGAATACACAAACCCAAACCAATCTAATCCTGAATACACAATCCCGAACCAATCAAATCCTGAATATACAATCCCGAACCAATCTAATCCTGAATACACAAACCCAAACCAATAAGATCCTGAATTCACAATCCTGAACCAATCTCAGCCTGAATAAACAATGCCATTCCAATCAAATCCTGAATAAACAAACCCAAACAAACCCAATCCTGAATAGACAATCGTGAACCAATCTTATCCTGTATACACAATTCCAAACCAATCTAATCCTGAATACACAATCCTGAACCAATCAGATCCTGAAAACTCAATCCTGAATCAATCTAATCCCGAATACACAATTCTGAATCAATCTAATCCCGAATACACAATTCTGAACCAATCTAATCCTGAAGACACAATTCCGAACCAATCTAATCCTGAATACACAATCCTGAATCAATCTAATCGTGAATACACAATCCTGAACCCATCAAATCGTGAATATGCAATTCCTAACAAATCAAATCCTGAATACACAAACCCAAACCAAACTAATCCTGAATATACAATCCTGAACCAATCTAATCCTGAATACAAAAACCCAAACCAATCTAATCCTGAATACACAATCCTGAACCAATCAAATTCTGAATATACAATCCCGAACCAATCTAATCCTGAATACACTAACCCAAACCAATCAGATCCTGAATTCACAATCCTGAACCAATCTAACTCTGAATAAACAATGCCATTCCAATCAAATCCTGAATACACTAACCCAAACCAATCTAATCCTGAAAACACAATCCTGAACCAATCTAATCCCGAATACACAATCCTGAAACAATCTAATCCTGAATACACAAACCTGAACCAATCTAATTCCGAATATACAATCCTGAACCAATGTAATCCCGAATATACAATCCCAAACTAAGCTAATCCTGAGTACACAATACCAAACCAATCTAATCCTGAAAACACAATCCTGAACCAATCAAATCCTGAGAACACAATCCCGAAACAATCTAATCCTGAATACACAAAACCAAACCAATCAGATCCTGAATTCACAATCCTGAACCAATCTATTCCTGAATAAACAAGGCCAATGCAATCAAATCCTGAATACACAAACCTGAACCAATATAATTCCAAATATACAATCTTGAACCAATCTAATCCCGAATATACAATCCCAAACTAAGCTAATCCTGAGGCCACAATACCAAACCAATCTAATCCTGAAAACACAATCCTGAAGCATTCTAATCCTGAGTACGCAATCCCAAACCAATCAAATCCTGAGTACACAATTCGAAACCAATCTACTCCTGAATACAAAATCCCAAACCAGTCTAATCCAGAATACACAATCCCGAACCAATCTAATCCTTAATACATAATTTCGAACCAATCTAATCCTGAATACATAATTGCAAAACTATCTAATCCCGAATACACAATTCTGAATCAATCTAATTGTGAATACGCAATCCCGAACCAATCTAATCCTGAATACACAATTCCAAACCTATCTAATCCCGAATACACAATCCCAAAACAATCTAATCCAGAACCCACAATCCCGAACCAATCTAATCCTGAATACACAATTGCGAACCAATCTAATCCTGAATACACAATCCTGAACCAATCTAATCGTGAATACACAATCCTGAACCAGTCAAATCCTGAGTACACAATCCCCAACCAATCTCATCCTGAATATGAAATTCCTAACCAATCAAATCCTGAATACAAAAACCCAAACCAATCTAATCCTGAATATACAATCCTGATCCAATCTAATCCTCAATACACAATCCCAAACCAATCTAATCCTGAATACACAATCCCTAACCAATCAAATCCTGAATATACAATCCCGAACCAATCTAATCCTGAATACACAAACCCAAACCAATAAGATCCTGAATTCACAATCCTGAACCAATCTAATCCTGAATAAACAATGCCATTCCAATCAAATCCTGAATAAACAAACCCATACAAACCTAATCCTGAATATACAATCGTGAACCAATCTAATCCTGTATACACAATGCCAAACCAATTTAATCCTGAATACACAATCCTGAACCAATCAGATCCTGAAAACGCAATCCTGAACCAATCTAATCCTGAATAAACAATGCCAATCCAATCAAATTCTGAATATACAAACCTAAACCAATCTAATCCCGAATACACAATCCCACACCAGTCTAATCCTGAAAACACAATCCTGAACCAATTTAAACCCGAATACACAATCCTGAAACAATCTATCCTGAATACATAAACCTAAACCAATCTAATTCCGAATATAACATCCTGAACTAATCTAATCTCGAATACACAATCCCAAACGAAGGTAATCCTGAGAACACAATATCAAACCAATCTAATCCCGAATACACAATCCTGAATCAATCTAATCCCAAATACACAATTCTGAACCAATCTAATCCTGAATACACAATTCCGAACCAAACTAATCCTGAATACACAATCCTGAACCAATCTAATCATGAATACACAATCCTGAACCAGTCAAATCCTGAGTACACAATCCCCAACCAATCTCATCCTGAATATGCAATTCCTAACCAATCAAATCCTGAATACACAAACCCAAAGCAATCTAATCCTGAATATACAATCCTGAACCAATCTAATCCTGAATACAAAATCCCAAACCAATCTAATCCTGAATACACAATCCCGAACCAATTAAATCTTGAATATACAATTCCGAACCAATCTAATCCTGAATACAAAAACCCAAACCAATAAGATCCTGAATTCACAATCCTGAACCAATCTAAATCTGAATAAACAATGCCATTCCAATCAAATCCTGAATAAACAAACCCAAACAAACCCAATCCTGAATAGACAATCGTGAACCAATCTTATCCTGTATACACAATTCCAAACCAATCTAATCCGGAATACACAATCCTGAACCAATCAGATCCTGAAAACTCAATCCTGAACCAATCTAATCCTGAATAAACAATGCCAATCCAATCAAACCCTGAATACACAAACCTAAACAAATCTAATGCCGAATACACAATCCCAAAATAGTCTAATCCTGAAAACACAATCCTGAACCAATCTAAACAAGAATACACAATCCTGAAACAATCTAATCCTGAATACACAAACCTAAACCAATCTAATTCCGAATATAGCATCCTGAACCAATTTAATCTCGAATATACAATCCCAAACTAAGGTAATCCTGAGTACACAATATCAAACCAATCTAATCCCGAGTACACAATACTGAATCAATCTAATCCCGAATACACAATTCTGAACCAATATAATCCTGAATACACAATTCCGAACCAGTCTAATCCTGAATACACAATCCTGCTCCAATCTAATTGTGAATACAAAATCCTGAACCAATCAAATCCTGATACACAATCCAGAACCAATCTAATCCTAAATATGCAATTCCTAACCAATCAAATCCTGAATACACAAACCCAAACCAATCTAATCGTGAATATACAATCCTGAACCAATCTAATCCTGAATACACAATCCCAAACCAATCTAATCCTGAATTCACTATCCCGTGAAAATCTAATCCTGAATACAAAACCTCAAAGCCATTTAATCCTGAATACATAATCCTGAACCAATCAAATGCCAACAACACAATCCTAAATGAATATACTCACGAATACACAATTCCAAACAAATCCCAAATGCACAATCCCAAACAAATTTAATCCTGAATACACAATCCCGAACAAATCTAATCCTGAATACACAAGCTCACACCAATCAAATCCTGCATACACAATCCCGAACCAATCTAATCCTGAATTCACAAACCCAAACAAATCTAATCCCGTATGTACAAATTTGAACCAATCTAATCCTGAAGAGACAATCCTGCACCAATCTAATCCTGAATACACAATCCCAATCCAATCAAATCCTGAATACACAAACCTAAACCAATCTAAACATGAACTCACAATCCCAAACCAATCTAATCCTGAAAAAACAATCCAGAACCAATCTAATCCCGAATAAACAATCCTGAAAAAATCTAATCCTGAATACACAAACCTGAACCAATCTAATTCCGAATATACAATCCTGAACCAATCTAATCCCGAATATACAATCCTAAACTAAGCTAATCCTGAGTACAAAATACCAAACCAATCTAATCCTGAAAACACAAACCTGAACCAATCTAATCCTGAATACACAATCCCAAACCAATCAAATCCTGAGTACACAATTCGAAACCAATCTAATCCTGAATACACAATCCCAAACCAATCTAATCCAGAATACACAATCCCGAAACAATCTAATCCTGAATACATAATTTCGAACCAATATAATCCTGAATACATAATTCCAAACCTATCTAATCCCGAATACACAATCCTGAATCAATCTAATCCCGAATAAACAATCCCGAACCAATCTAATCCTGAATACACAATCCCGAACCAATCTAATGCTGAATACATAACCTCAAAGCCATTTAATCCTGAATACATAATCCTGAACCAATCAAATCCCAACCACACAATCCTAAATGAATATACTCACAAATACACAATTCCAAACAAATCCCAAATGCACAATCCCAAACAAATTGAATCCTGAATACACAATCCCGAACCAATCTAATCCTGAATACACAATCCCAATCCAATCAAATCCTGAATACACAAACCTAAACCAATCTAATTCTGAATAAACAATCCAAACAGATCTAATCCTGAAAACACAATCCTGAACCAATCTAATCCGAATACACAATCCTGAAACAATCTAATCCTGAATATACAATCCTGAAACAATCTAATCCTGAATACACAATTTTGAAACAATCCAATCCTGAATACATAATTCTGAACCAATATAATCCTGAATACAGAATTCCAAACATTTCTAATTCCGAGTACACAATCCTGAATCAATGTAATCCCGAATACACAACCCTGAACCAATCGAATCCTGAATACAAAATTTTGAACCAATCTAATCCTGAATACAAATGCTCAAAGCCATTTAATCCTGAATACATAACCCTGAACCAATCAAATCCCAACCACACAATCCTAAATGAAAATACTCATGAATACTCAATCCCAAATAAATCCCAAATGTGCAATCCCAAACCAATCTAATCCTGAATACACAATGCCGAAACAATCAAATCCTGAATTCATAAAACCAAACCAATCTAATCCCGAATACACAATTCTGAACAAATCGAATCCTGAATACACAATCGCAAACCAATCTAATCCTGAACCCACAATCCAGAAACATTCTAATCCTGAATACACAATTCCGAACAAATGTAACACTGAATGTACAATCCTGAATCAATCTAATTGTGAATACACAATCCTGAACCAATCAAATCCTGAGTACGCAATCCTGAACCAATCTAATCCTGAATATGCAATTCCTAACCAATCAAATACTGAATGCACAAACCCAAACCAATCTAATCCTGAATATACAATCCTGAACCAATCTAATCCTGAATACACAAACCCAAACCAATAAGATCCTGAATTCACAATCCTGAACCAATCTAATCCTGAATAAACAATGCCATTCCAATCAAATCCTGAATAAACAAACCCATACAAACCTAATCCTGAATATACAATCGTGAACCAATCTAATCCTGTATACACAATCCCAAACCAATCTAATCCTGAATACACAATCCTGATCCAATCAGATCCTGAAATCTCAATCCTGAACCAATCTAATCCTGAATAAACAATGCCAATCCAATCAAATCCTGAATATACAAACCTAAACCAATCTAATCCCGAATACACAATCCCAAACCAGTCTAATCCTGAAAACACAATCCTGAACCAATCCAAACCCGAATGCACAATCCTGAAACAATCTATCCTGAATACATAAACCTAAACCAATCTAATTCAGAATATAACATCCTGAACTAATCTAATCTCGAAATCACATTCCCAAACGAAGGTAATCCTGAGAACACAATATCAAACCAATCTAATCCCGAATACACAATCCTGAATCAATCTAATCCCAAATACACAATTCTGAACCAATCTAATCCTGAATACACAATTCCGAACCAAACTAATCCTGAATACACAATCCTGAACCAATCTAATCGTGAATACACATTCCTGAACCAGTCAAATCCTGAGTACACAATCCCCAACCAATCTCATCCTGAATATGCAATTCCTAACCAATCAAATACTGAATACACAAACCCAAACCAATCTAATCCTGAATATACAATCCTGAACCAATCTAATCCTGAATACACAATCCCAAACCAATCTAATCCTGAATACACAATCCCAAACCAATCAAATCCTGAATATACAATCCCGAACCAATCTAATCCTGAATACACAAACCCAAACCAATAAGATCCTGAATTCACAATCCTGAACCAATCTAAGCCTGAATAAACAATGCCATTCCAATCAAATCCTGAATAAACAAACCCAAACAAACCCCATCCTGAATAGACAATCGTGAACCAATCTAGTCCTGTATACACAATCCCAAACCAATCTAATCCTGAATACACAATCCTGAACCAATCAGATCCTGATAACGCAATCCTGAACCAATCTAATCCTGAATAAACAATGCCAATCCAATCAAACCCTGAATACACAAACCTAAACAAATCTAATCCCGAATACACAATCCGAAAATAGTCTAATCCTGAAAACACAATCCTGAACCAATCTAAACAAGAATACACAATCCTGATACAATCTAATCCTGAATACACAAACCTAAACCAATCTAATTCCGAATATAGCATCCTGAACCAATTTAATCTCGAATATACAATCCCAAACTAAGGTAATCCTGAGTACACAATATCAAACCAATCTAATCCCAAGTACACAATACTGAATCAATCTAATCCCGAATACACAATTCTGAACCAATATAATCCTGAATACACAATTCCGATCCAATCTAATCCTGAATACACAATCCTGAACCAATCTAATTGTGAATACAAAATCCTGAACCAATCAAATCCTGATACACAATCCAGAACCAATCTAATCCTAAATATGCAATTCCTAACCAATCAAATCCTGAATACACAAACCCAAACCAATCTAATCGTGAATATACAATCCTGAACCAATCTAATCCTGAATACACAATCCCAAACCAATCTAAACCTGAATTCACTATCCCGTGCAAATCTAATACTGAATACAAAACCTCAAAGCCATTTAATCCTGAATACATAATCCTGAACCAATCAAATGCCAACAACACAATCCTAAATGAATATACTCACGAATACACAATTCCAAACAAATCCCAAATGCACAATCCCAAACAAATTTAATCCTGAATACACAATCCCGAACAAATCTAATCCTGAATACACAAGCTCACACCAATCAAATCCTGCATACACAATCCCGAACCAATCTAATCCTGAATTCACAAACCCAAACAAATCTAATCCCGTATGTACAAATTTGAACCAATCTAATCCTGAAGAGACAATCCTGCACCAATCTAATCCTGAATACACAATCCCAATCCAAACAAATCCTGAATACACAAACCTAAACCAATCTAAACATGAACTCACAATCCCAAACCAATCTAATCCTGAAAAAACAATCCAGAACCAATCTAATCCCGAATAAACAATCCTGAAAAAATCTAATCCTGAATACACAAACCTGAACCAATCTAATTCCGAATATACAATCCTGAACCAATCTAATCCCGAATATACAATCCTAAACTAAGCTAATCCTGAGTACAAAATACCAAACCAATCTAATCCTGAAAACACAAACCTGAACCAATCTAATCCTGAATACACAATCCCAAACCAATCAAATCCTGAGTACACAATTCGAAACCAATCTAATCCTGAATACACAATCCCAAACCAATCTAATCCAGAATACACAATCCCGAAACAATCTAATCCTGAATACATAATTTCGAACCAATATAATCCTGAATACATAATTCCAAACCTATCTAATCCCGAATACACAATCCTGAATCAATCTAATCCCGAATAAACAATCCCGAACCAATCTAATCCTGAATACACAATCCCGAACCAATCTAATGCTGAATACATAACCTCAAAGCCATTTAATCCTGAATACATAATCCTGAACCAATCAAATCCCAACCACACAATCCTAAATGAATATACTCACAAATACACAATTCCAAACAAATCCCAAATGCACAATCCCAAACAAATTGAATCCTGAATACACAATCCCGAACCAATCTAATCCTGAATACACAATCCCAATCCAATCAAATCCTGAATACACAAACCTAAACCAATCTAATTCCAAATAAACAATCCAAACAGATCTAATCCTGAAAACACAATCCTGAACCAATCTAATCCGAATACACAATCCTGAAACAATCTAATCCTGAATATACAATCCTGAAACAATCTAATCCTGAATACACAAACCTGAACCGATCTAATTCCGAATATACAATCCTGAACCAATCTAATCCCGAATATACAATCCCAAACTAAGCTAATCCTGAGTACACAATACCAAACCAATCTAATCCTGAAAACAGAATCATGAACCAATCAAATCCTGAGTACACAATCCCGAACCAATCTAATCCTGAATATGCAATTCCTAACCAATCAAATCCTGAATATACAATCCCGAACCAATCTAATCCTGAATACACAAACCCAAACCAATAAGATCCTGAATTCACAATCCTGAACCAATCTAAGCCTGAAAACACAATCCTGAACCAATCTAAACCCGGATACAAAATCCTGAAGCAATCTATCCTGAATACATAAACCTAAACCAATCTAATTCCGAATATAACATCCTGAAATAATCTAAACTCGAAAACACAATCCCAAACTAAGGTAATGCTGAGAACACAATATCAAACCAATCTAATCCCGAATACACAATCCTGAATCAATCTAATCCCGAATACACAATTCTGAACCAATCTAATCCTGAATACACAATTCCGAACCAAACTAATCCTGAATACACAATCCTGAACCAATCAAATCCTGAATATACAATCCCGAACCAATCTAATCCTGAATACACAAACCCAAACCAATAAGATCCTGAATTCACAATCCTGAACCAATCTAAGCCTGAATAAACAATGCCATTCCAATCAAATCCTGAATAAACAAACCCAAACAAACCCAATCCTGAATATACAATCATGAACCAATCTAATCCTGTATACACAAAACCAAACCAATCTAATTCTGAATACACAATCCTGAACCAATCAGATCCTGAAAACTCAATCCTGAACCAATCTAATACTGAATAAACAATGCCAATCCAATCAAATCCTGAATAAACAAACCTAAACCAATCTAATCCCGAATACACAATCCCAAACAGATCTAATCCTGAAAACACAATCCTGAACCAATCTAATGTGAATACACAATCCTGAAACAATTTAATCCTGAATACATAAACCTAAACCAATCTAATTCCGAATATAACATCCTGAAATAATCTAATCTCGAATACACAATCCCAAACGAAGGTAATCCTGAGAACACAATATCAAACCAATCTAATCCCGAATACACAATCCTGAATCAATCTAACCCCGAAAACACAATTCTGAACCACTCTAATCCTGAATACACAATTCCGAACCAAACTAATCCTGAATACACAATCCTGAACCAATCTAATCGTGAATACACAACCCTGAACCAGTCAAATCCTGAGTACACAATCCCCAACCAATCTCATCCTGAATATGCAATTCCTAACCAATCAAATCCTGAATACACAAACCCAAACCAATCTAATCCTGAATATACAATCCTGAACCAATCTAATCCTGAATACACAATCCCAAACCAATCTAATCCTGAATACACAATCCCGAACCAATCAAATCCTGAATATACAATCCCGAACCAATCTAATCCTTAATACACAAACCCAAACCAATAAGATACTGAATTCACAATCCTGAACAAATCTAATCCTGAATAAACAATGCCATTCCAATCAAATCCAGAATAAACAAACCCAAACAAACCCAATCCTGAATATACAATCGTGAACCAATCTAATCCTGTATACACAATCCCAAACCAATCTAATTCTGAATACACAATCCTGAACCAATCAGATCCTGAAAACTCAATCCTGAATCAATCTAATCCCGAATACACAATTCTGAACCAATCTAATCCTGAATACACAATTCCGAACCAAACTAATCCTGAATACACAATCCTGAACCAATCTAATCGTGAATACACAATCCTGAACCAGTCAAATACTGAGTACACAATCCCCAACCAATCTCATCCTGAATATGCAATTCCTAACCAATCAAATCCTGAATACACAAACCCAAACCAATCTAATCCTGAATATAGAATCCTGAACCAATCTAATCCTGAATACACAATCCCAAACCAATCTAATCCTGAATACACAATCCCAAACCAATAAAATCCTGAATATACAATCCCGAACCAATCTAATGCTGAATACACAAACTCAAACCAATAAGATCCTGAATTCACAATCCTGAACCAATCTAACCCCGAATATACAATCCCAAACTAAGCTAATCCTGAGTACACAATACCAAACCAATCTAATCCTGAAAACAGAATCATGAACCAATCAAATCCTGAGTACACAATCCCGAACCAATCTAATCCTGAATATGCAATTCCTAACCAATCAAATCCTGAATATACAATCCCGAACCAATCTAATCCTGAATACACAAACCCAAACCAATAAGATCCTGAATTCACAATCCTGAACCAATCTCAGCCTGAATAAACAATGCCATTCCAATCAAATCCTGAATAAACAAACCCAAACAAACCCAATCCTGAATATACAATCGTGAACCAATCTAATCCTGTATACACAATCCCAAACCAATCTAATCCTGAATACACAATCCCGAACCAAACTAATGCTGAATACATAACCTCAAAGCCATTTAATCCTGAATACATAATCCTGAACCAATCAAATCCCAACCACACAATCCTAAATGAATATACTCACAAATACACAATTCCAAACAAATCCCAAATGCACAATCCCAAACAAATTTAATCCTGAATACACAATCCCGAACCAATCTAATCCTGAATACACAATCCCAATCCAATCAAATCCTGAATACACAAACCTAAACCAATCTAATTCCGAATAAACAATCCAAACAGATCTAATCCTGAAAACACAATCCTGAACCAATCTAATCCGAATACACAATCCTGAAACAATCTAATCCTGAATATACAATCCTGAAACAATCTAATCCTGAATACACAATTTTGAACCAATCTAATCCTGATTACATAATTCTGAACCAATATAATCCTGAATACAGAATTCCAAACATTTCTAATTCCGAGTACACAATCCTGAATCAATGTAATCCCGAATACACAACCCTGAACCAATCGAATCCTGAATACAAAATTTCGAACCAATCTAATCCTGAATACAAATGCTCAAAGCCATTTAATCCTGAATACATAACCCTGAACCAATCAAATCCCAACCACACAATCCTAAATGAAAATACTCATGAATACTCAATCCCAAATAAATCCCAAATGTACAATCCCAAAACAATCTAATCCTGAATACACAATGCCGAAACAATCAAATCCTGAATTCATAAAACCAAACCAATCTCAATCCCGAATACACAATTCTGAACCAATCGAATCCTGAATACACAATCCCAAACCAATCTAATCCTGAACCCACAATCCCGAAACAATCTAATCCTGAATACACAATCCCGAACCAATCTAATCCTGAATACACAATCCCAATCCAATCAAATCCTGAATACACAAACCTAAACCAATCTAATTCCGAATAAACAATCCAAACAGATCTAATCCTGAAAACACAATCCTGAACCAATCTAATCCGAATACACAATCCTGAAACAATCTAATCCTGAATATACAATCCTGAAACAATCTAATCCTGAATACAGAATTTTGAACCAATCTAATCCTGAATACATAATTCTGAACCAATATAATCCTGAATACAGAATTCCAAACATTTCTAATTCCGAGTACACAATCCTGAATCAATGTAATCCCGAATACACAACCCTGAACCAATCGAATCCTGAATACAAAATTTCGAACCAATCTAATCCTGAATACCAATGCTCAAAGTCATTTAATCCTGAATACATAACCCTGAACCAATCAAATCCCAACCACACAATCCTAAATGAAAATACTCATGAATACTCAATCCCAAATAAATCCCAAATGTGCAATCCCAAACCAATCTAATCATGAATACACAATGCCGAAACAATCAAATCCTGAATTCATAAAACCAAACCAATCTAATCCCGAATACACAATTCTGAACAAATCGAATCCTGAATACACAATCCCAAACCAATCTAATCCTGAACCCACAATCCCGAAACAATCTAATCCTGAATACACAATTCCGAACCTATGTAATACTGAATGTACAATCCTGAAGCAATCTAATTGTGAATACACAATCCTGAACCAATCAAATCCTGAGTACGCAATCCTGAACCAATCTAATCCTGAATATGCAATTCCTAACCAATCAAATCCTGAATGCACAAACCCAAACCAATCTAATCCTGAATATACAATCCAGAACCAATCTAATCCTGAATATACAATCCCGAACCAATCTAATCCTGAATACACAAACCCAAACCAATAAGATCCTGAATTCACAATCCTGAACCAATCTAATCCTGAATAAACAATGCCATTCCAATCAAATCCTGAATAAACAAACCCAAACAAACCCAATCCTGAATACACAATCCTGAAACAATCAGATCCTGAAAATTCAATCCTGAATCAATCTAAACCCGAAAACACAATTCTGAACCAATCTAATCCTGAATACACAATTCCGAACCAAACTAATCCTGAATACACAATCCTGAACCAATCTAATCGTGAATACACAATCCTGAACCAGTCAAATCCTGAGTACTCAATCCCCAACCAATCTCATCCTGAATATGCAATTCCTAACCAATCAAATACTGAATACACAAACCCAAACCAATCTAATCCTGAATATACAATCCTGAACCAATCTAATCCTGAATACACAATCCCAAACCAATCTAATCCTGAATACACAATCCCAAACCAATCAAATCCTGAATATACAATCCCGAACCAATCTAATCCTGAATACACAAACCCAAACCAATAAGATCCTGAATTCACAATCCTGAACCAATCTAATTCTGAATAACCAATGCCAATCCAATCATATCCTGAATACACAAACCTAAACCAATCTAATCGCGAACACACAATCCCACACCAATCTAACCCTGAAAACACAACCCTGAAACAATCCAATCTCGAATACACAATCCTGAAAGAATCTAATCCTGAATACACAAACCTGAACCAATCTAATTCCGAATATACAATCCTGAACCAATCTAATTCCGAATATACAATCCTAAACTGAGCTAATCGTGAGTACACAATACCAAACCAATCTAATCCTGAAAACACAATCCCAAACCAATCAAATCCTGAATACACAAACCCAAACCAATCTAATCCTGAAGATACAATCCTGAACCAATCTAATCCTGAATACACAATCCCAAACCAATCTAATCCTGAATACACAATCCCAAACCAATCAAATCCTGAATATACAATCCCGAACCAATCTAATCCTGAATACACAAACCCAAACAAATAAGATCCTGAATTCACAATCCTGAACCAATCTAAGCCTGAATAAACAATGCCATTCCAATCAAATCCTGAATAAACAAACCCAAACCTGAATATACAATCGTGAACCAATCTAATCCTGTATACACAATCCCAAACCAATCTAATCCTGAATACAGAATCCTGAACCAATCAGATACTGAAAACTCAATCCTGAACCAATCTAATCCTGAATAAACAATGCCAATCCAATCAAATCCTGAATGCACAAACCTAAACCAATCTAATCCCGAATACACAATCCCAAACCAGTCTAATCCTGAAAACACAATCCTGAACCAATCTAAACCCGAATACACAATACTGAAACAATCAAATCCTGAATACACAAACCTAAACCAATCTAATTCCGAATATACCATCCTGAACCAATCTAATCTCGAATATACAATCCCAAATTAAGGTAATCCTGAGTACACACTATCAAACCAATCTAATCCCGAGTACACAATACTGAATCAATCTAATCCCGAATACACAATTCTGAACAAATCTAATCCTGAATACACAATTCCGAACCAATCTGATCCTGAACACACAATCCTGAACCAATCTAATCGTGAATACACAATCCTGAACAAGTCAAATCCTGAGTACACAATCCCCAACCAATCTCATCCTGAATATGCAATTCCTAACCAATCAAATCCTGAATACACAAACCCAAACCAATCTCATCCTGAATATACAATCCTGAACCAATCTAATCCTGAATACACAATCCCAAACCAATCTAATCCTGAATACACAATCCCAAACCAATCAAATCCTGAATATACAATCCCGAACCAATCTAATCCTGAATACACAAACCCAAACCAATAAGATCCTGAATTCACAATCCTGAACCAATCTAATCCTGAATAAACAATGCCATTCCAATCAAATCCTGAATAAACAAACCCAAACAAACCCAATCCTGAATATACAATCGTGAACCAATCTAATCCTGTATACACAATCCCAAACCAATCTAATCCTGAAAACACAATCCTGAACCAATCAGATCCTGAAAACTCAATCCTGAATCAATCTAATCCCAAATACACAATTCTGAACCAATCTAATCCTGAATACACAATTCCGAACCAAACTAATCCTGAATACACAATCCTGAACCAATCTAATCGTGAATACACAATCCTGAACCAGTCAAATCCTGAGTACACAATCCCCAACCAATCTCATCCTGAATATGCAATTCCTAACCAATCAAATCCTGAATACACAAACCCAAACCAATCTAATCCTGAATATACAATCCTGAACCAATCTAATCCTGTATACACAATCCCAAAGCAATCTAATCCTGAATACACAATCCCGAACCAATCTAATCCTGAATACACAAACCCAAACTAATAAGATCCTGAAATCACAATCCTGAACCAATCTAAGCCTGAATAAACAATGCCAATCCAATCAAATCCTGAATACACAAACCTAAACCAATCTAATCGCGAACACACAATCCCAAACCAATCTAATCCTGAAAACACAACCCTGAAACAATCTAATCCCGAATACACAATCCTGAAACAATCTAATTCTGAATACACAAACCTGAACCAATCTAATTCCGAATATACAATCCTGAACCAATCTAATTCCGAATATACAATCCCAAACTGAGCTAATCGTGAGTACACAATACCAAACCAATCTAATCCTGAAAACACAATCCCAAACCAATCAAATCCTGAATACACAAACCCAAACCAATCTAATCCTGAAGATACAATCCTGAACCAATCTAATCCTGAATACACAATCCCAAACCAATCTAATCCTGAATACACAATCCCAAACCAATCAAATCCTGAATATACAATCCCGAACCAATCTAATCCTGAATACACAAACCCAAACCAATAAGATCCTGAATTCACAATCCTGAACCAATCTAAGCCTGAATAAACAATGCCATTCCAATCAAATCCTGAATAAACAAACCCAATTCTGAATATACAATCGTGAACCAATCTAATCCTGTATACACAATCCCAAACCAATCTAATCCTGAATACAGAATCCTGAACCAATCAGATCCTGAAAACTCAATCCTGAACCAATCTAATCCTGAATAAACAATGCCAATCCAATCAAATCCTGAATACACAAACCTAAACCAATCTAATCCCGAATACACAATCCCAAACCAGTCTAATCCTGAAAACACAATCCTGAACCAATCTAAACCCGAATACACAATACTGAAACAATCAAATCCTGAATACACAAACCTAAACCAATCTAATTCCGAATATACCATCCTGAACCAATCTAATCTCGAATATACAATCCCAAATTAAGGTAATCCTGGGTACACAATATCAAACCAATCTAATCCCGAGTACACAATACTGAATCAATCTAATCCCGAATACACAATTCTGAACCAATCTAATCCTGAATACACAATGCCATTCCAATCAAATCCTGAATAAACAAACCCAAACAAACCCAATCCTGAATATAAAATCGTGAACCAATCTAATCCTGTATACACAATCCCAAACCAATCTAATCCTGAAAACACAATCCTGAACCAATCAGATCCTGAAAACTCAATCCTGAATCAATCTAATCCCAAATACACAATTCTGAACCAATCTAATCCTGAATACACAATTCCGAACCAAACTAATCCTGAATACACAATCCTGAACCAATCTAATCGTGAATACACAATCCTGAACCAGTCAAATCCTGAGTACACAATCCCCAACCAATCTCATCCTGAATATGCAATTCCTAACCAATCAAATCCTGAATACACAAACCCAAACCAATCTAATCCTGAATATACAATCCTGAACCAATCTAATCCTGAATACACAATCCCAAACCAATCTAATCCTGAATACACAATCCCAAACCAATCAAATCCTGAATATACAATCCCGAACCAATCTAATCCTGAATACACAAACCCAAACCAATAAGATCCTGAATTCACAATCCTGAACCAATCTAATTCTGAATAAACAATGCCAATCCAATCAAATCCTGAATACACAAACCTAAACCAATCTAATCGCGAACACACAATCCCAAACCAATCAAATCCTGAATACACAAACCCAAACCAATCTAATCCTGAAGATACAATCCTGAACCAATCTAATCCTGAATACACAATCCCAAACCAATCTAATCCTGAATACACAATCCCAAACCAATCAAATCCTGAATATACAATCCCGAACCAATCTAATCCTGAATACACAAACCCAAACCAATAAGATCCTGAATTCACAATCCTGAACCAATCTAAGCCTGAATAAACAATGCCATTCCAATCAAATCCTGAATAAACAAACCCAATTCTGAATATACAATCGTGAACCAATCTAATCCTGTATACACAATCCCAAACCAATCTAATCCTGAATACAGAATCCTGAACCAATCAGATCCTGAAAACTCAATCCTGAACCAATCTAATCCTGAATAAACAATGCCAATCCAATCAAATCCTGAATACACAAACCTAAACCAATCTAATCCCGAATACACAATCCCAAACCAGTCTAATCCTGAAAACACAATCCTGAACCAATCTAAACCCGAATACACAATACTGAAACAATCAAATCCTGAATACACAAACCTAAACCAATCTAATTCCGAATATACCATCCTGAACCAATCTAATCTCGAATATACAATCCCAAATTAAGGTAATCCTGGGTACACAATATCAAACCAATCTAATCCCGAGTACACAATACTGAATCAATCTAATCCCGAATACACAATTCTGAACCAATCTAATCCTGAATACACAATGCCATTCCAATCAAATCCTGAATAAACAAACCCAAACAAACCCAATCCTGAATATAAAATCGTGAACCAATCTAATCCTGTATACACAATCCCAAACCAATCTAATCCTGAAAACACAATCCTGAACCAATCAGATCCTGAAAACTCAATCCTGAATCAATCTAATCCCAAATACACAATTCTGAACCAATCTAATCCTGAATACACAATTCCGAACCAAACTAATCCTGAATACACAATCCTGAACCAATCTAATCGTGAATACACAATCCTGAACCAGTCAAATCCTGAGTACACAATCCCCAACCAATCTCGTCCTGAATATGCAATTCCTAACCAATCAAATCCTGAATACACAAACCCAAACCAATCTAATCCTGAATATACAATCCTGAACCAATCTAATCCTGAATACACAATCCCAAACCAATCTAATCCTGAATACACAATCCCAAACCAATCAAATCCTGAATATACAATCCCGAACCAATCTAATCCTGAATACACAAACCCAAACCAATAAGATCCTGAATTCACAATCCTGAACCAATCTAATTCTGAATAAACAATGCCAATCCAATCAAATCCTGAATACACAAACCTAAACCAATCTAATCGCGAACACACAATCCCAAACCAATCAAATCCTGAATACACAAACCCAAACCAATCTAATCCTGAAGATACAATCCTGAACCAATCTAATCCTGAATACACAATCCCAAACCAATCTAATCCTGAATACACAATCCCAAACCAATCAAATCCTGAATATACAATCCTGAACCAATCTAATCCTGAATACACAAACCCAAACCAATAAGATCCTGAATTCACAATCCTGAACCAATCTAAGCCTGAATAAACAATGCCATTCCAATCAAATCCTGAATAAACAAACCCAATTCTGAATATACAATCGTGAACCAATCTAATCCTGTATACACAATCCCAAACCAATCTAATCCTGAATACAGAATCCTGAACCAATCAGATACTGAAAACTCAATCCTGAACCAATCTAATCCTGAATAAACAATGCCAATCCAATCAAATCCTGAATACACAAACCTAAACCAATCTAATCCCGAATACAGAATCCCAAACCAGTCTAATCCTGAAAACACAATCCTGAACCAATCTAAACCCGAATACACAATACTGAAACAATCAAATCCTGAATACACAAACCTAAACCAATCTAATTCCGAATATACCATCCTGAACCAATCTAATCTCGAATATACAATCCCAAATTAAGGTAATCCTGGGTACACAATATCAAACCAATCTAATCCCGAGTACACAATACTGAATCAATCTAATCCCGAATACACAATTCTGAACCGATCTAATCCTGAATACACAATGCCATTCCAATCAAATCCTGAATAAACAAACCCAAACAAACCCAATCCTGAATATAAAATCGTGAACCAATCTAATCCTGTATACACAATCCCAAACCAATCTAATCCTGAAAACACAATCCTGAACCAATCAGATCCTGAAAACTCAATCCTGAATCAATCTAATCCCAAATACACAATTCTGAACCAATCTAATCCTGAATACACAATTCCGAACCAAACTAATCCTGAATACACAATCCTGAACCAATCTAATCGTGAATACACAATCCTGAACCAGTCAAATCCTGAGTACACAATCCCCAACCAATCTCATCCTGAATATGCAATTCCTAACCAATCAAATCCTGAATACACAAACCCAAACCAATCTAATCCTGAATATACAATCCTGAACCAATCTAATCCTGAATACACAACCCCAAACCAATCTAATCCTGAATACACAATCCCAAACCAATCAAATCCTGAATATACAATCCCGAACCAATCTAATCCTGAATACACAAACCCAAACCAATAAGATCCTGAATTCACAATCCTGAACCAATCTAATTCTGAATAAACAATGCCAATCCAATCAAATCCTGAATACACAAACCTAAACCAATCTAATCGCGAACACACAATCCCAAACCAATCAAATCCTGAATACACAAACCCAAACCAATCTAATCCTGAAGATACAATCCTGAACCAATCTAATCCTGAATACACAATCCCAAACAAATCTAATCCTGAATACACAATCCCAAACCAATCAAATCCTGAATATACAATCCTGAACCAATCTAATCCTGAATACACAAACCCAAACCAATAAGATCCTGAATTCACAATCCTGAACCAATCTAAGCCTGAATAAACAATGCCATTCCAATCAAATCCTGAATAAACAAACCCAAAGAAACCCAATCCTGAATATACAATCGTGAACCAATCTAATCCTGTATACACAATCCCAAACCAATCTAATCCTGAATACAGAATCCTGAACCAATCAGATCCTGAAAACTCAATCCTGAACCAATCTAATCCTGAATAAACAATGCCAATCCAATCATATCCTGAATGCACAAACCTAAACCAATCTAATCCCGAATACACAAACCCAAACCAGTCTAATCCTGAAACCACAATCCTGAACCAATCTAAACCCGAATACACAATACTGAAACAATCAAATCCTGAATACACAAACCTAAACCAATCTAATTCCGAATATACCATCCTGAACCAATCTAATCTCGAATATACAATCCCAAATTAAGGTAATCCTGAGTACACAATATCAAACCATTCTAATCCCGAGTACACAATACTGAATCAATCTAATCCCGAATACACAATTCTGAACCAATCTAATCCTGAATACACAATTCCGAAACAATCTAATCCTGAACACACAATCCTGAACCAATCTAATCATGAATACACAATCCTGAACAAGTCAAATCCTGAGTACACAATCCCCAACCAATCTCATCCTGAATATGCAATTCCTAACCAATCAAATCCTGAATACACAAACCCAAACCAATCTAATCCTGAATATACAATCCTGAACCAATCTAATCCTGAATACACAATCCCAAACCAATCTAATCCTGAATACACAATCCCAAACCAATCTAATCCTGAATATACAATCCCGAACCAATCTAATCCTGAATACACAAACCCAAACCAATAAGATCCTGAATTCACAATCCTGAACCAATCTAATCCTGAATAAACAATGCCATTCCAATCAAATCCTGAATAAACAAACCCAAACAAACCCAATCCTGAATATACAATCGTGAACCAATCTAATCCTGTATACACAATCCCAAACCAATCTAATCCTGAAAACACAATCCTGAACCAATCAGATCCTGAAAACTCAATCCTGAATCAATCTAATCCCAGATACACAATTCTGAACCAATCTAATCCTGAATACACAATTCCGAACCAAACTAATCCTGAATTCACAATCCTGAACCAATCTAATCGTGAGTACACAATCATGAACCAATCAAATCCTGAGTACACAATCCCCAACCAATCTCATCCTGAATATGCAATTCCTAACCAATCAAATC
Organism: Carcharodon carcharias; assembly: GCF_017639515.1. Taxonomy (NCBI): domain Eukaryota; kingdom Metazoa; phylum Chordata; class Chondrichthyes; order Lamniformes; family Lamnidae; genus Carcharodon; species Carcharodon carcharias. Next base: position 87,077,276 of record NC_054484.1, read on the forward strand.
CTGAATACACAAACCCAAACCAATCTAATCCTGAATATACAATCCTGAACCAATCTAATCCTGAATACACAATCCCAAACCAATCTAATCCTGAATACACAATCCCAAACCAATCAAATCCTGAATATACAATCCCGAACCAATCTAATCCTGAATACACAAACCCAAACCAATAAGATCCTGAATTCACAATCCTGAACCAATCTAATTCTGAATAAACAATGCCAATCCAATCAAATCCTGAATACACAAACCTAAACCAATCTAATCGCGAACACACAATCCCAAACCAATCTAATCCTGAAAACACAACCCTGAAACAATCTAATCCCGAATACACAATCCTGAAACAATCTAATTCTGAATACACAAACCTGAACCAATCTAATTCCGAATATACAATCCTGAACCAATCTAATTCCGAATATACAATCCCAAACTGAGCTAATCGTGAGTACACAATACCAAACCAATCTAATCCTGAAAACACAATCCCAAACCAATCAAATCCTGAATACACAAACCCAAACCAATCTAATCCTGAAGATACAATCCTGAACCAATCTAATCCTGAATACACAAACCCAAACCAATAAGATCCTGAATTCACAATCCTGAACCAATCTAATCCTGAATACACAAACCCAAACCAATAAGATCCTGAATTCACAATCCTGAACCAATCTAAGCCTGAATAAACAATGCCTGACCAATCAAATCCTGAATAAACAAACCCTAAGAATCCTAATCCTGAATATACAATCGTGAACCAATCTAATCCTGAATACACAATCCGAACCAATCTAATCCTGAATACAGAATCCTGAACCAATCTAATTCCGAATATACAATCCCAAACTGAGCTAATCGTGAGTACACAATACCAAACCAATCTAATCCTGAAAACACAATCCCAAACCAATCAAATCCTGAATACACAAACCCAAACCAATCTAATCCTGAAGATACAATCCTGAACCAATCTAATCCTGAATACACAAACCCAAACCAATAAGATCCTGAATTCACAATCCTGAACCAATCTAATCCTGAATAAACAATGCCATTCCAATCAAATCCTGAATAAACAAACCCAAACAAACCCAATCCTGAATACACAATCCTGAAACAATCAGATCCTGAAAATTCAATCCTGAATCAATCTAATCCTGAAAACACAATTCTGAACCAATCTAATCCTTAATACACAATTCCGAACCAAACTAATCCTGAATACACAATCCTGAACCAATCTAATCGTGAATACACAATCCTGAACCAGTCAAATCCTGAGTACTCAATCCCCAACCAATCTCATCCTGAATATGCAATTCCTAACCAATCAAATACTGAATACACAAACCCAAACCAATCTAATCCTGAATATACAATCCTGAACCAATCTAATCCTGAATACACAATCCCAAACCAATCTAATCCTGAATACACAATCCCAAACCAATCAAATCCTGAATATACAATCCCGAACCAATCTAATCCTGAATACACAAACCCAAACCAATAAGATCCTGAATTCACAATCCTGAACCAATCTAATTCTGAATAACCAATGCCAATCCAATCATATCCTGAATACACAAACCTAAACCAATCTAATCGCGAACACACAATCCCAAATCAATCTAATCCTGAAAACACAACCCTGAAACAATCCAATCCCGAATACACAATCCTGAAACATTCTAATCCTGAATACACAAACCTGAACCAATCTAATTCCGAATATACAATCCTGAACCAATCTAATTCCGAATATACAATCCCAAACTGAGCTAATCGTGAGTACACAATATCAAACCATTCTAATCCCGAGTACACAATACTGAATCAATCTAATCCCGAATACACAATTCTGAACCAATCTAATCCTGAATACACAATTCCGAACCAATCTAATCCTGAACACACAATCCTGAACCAATCTAATCGTGAATACACAATCCTGAACAAGTCAAATCCTGAGTACACAATCCCCAACCAATCTCATCCTGAAAATGCAATTCCTAACCAATCAAATCCTGAATACACAAACCCAAACCAATCTAATCCTGAATATACAATCCTGAACCAATCTAATCCTGAATACACAATCCCAAACCAATCTAATCCTGAATACACAATCCCAAACCAATCTAATCCTGAATACACAATCCCAAACCAATCTAATCCTGAATATACAATCCCGAACCAATCTAATCCTGAATACACAAACCCAAACCAATAAGATCCTGAATTCACAATCCTGAACCAATCTAATCCTGAATAAACAATGCCATTCCAATCAAATCCTGAATAAACAAACCCAAACAAACCCAATCCTGAATATACAATCGTGAACCAATCTAATCCTGTATACACAATCCCAAACCAATCTAATCCTGAAAACACAATCCTGAACCAATCAGATCCTGAAAACTCAATCCTGAATCAATCTAATCCCAGATACACAATTCTGAACCAATCTAATCCTGAATACACAATTCCGAACCAAACTAATCCTGAATTCACAATCCTGAACCAATCTAATCGTGAGTACACAATCATGAACCAATCAAATCCTGAGTACACAATCCCCAACCAATCTCATCCTGAATATGCAATTCCTAACCAATCAAATCCTGAATACACAAACCCAAACCAATCTAATCCTGAATATACAATCCTGAACCAATCTAATCCTGAATACACAATCCCAAACCAATCTAATCCTGAATACACAATCCCAAACCAATCAAATCCTGAATATACAATCCCGAACCAATCTAATCCTGAATACACAAACCCAAACCAATAAGATCCTGAATTCACAATCCTGAACCAATCTAATTCTGAATAAACAATGCCAATCCAATCAAATCCTGAATACACAAACCTAAACCAATCTAATCGCGAACACACAATCCCAAACCAATCTAATCCTGAAAACACAACCCTGAAACAATCTAATCCCGAATACACAATCCTGAAACAATCTAATTCTGAATACACAAACCTGAACCAATCTAATTCCGAATATACAATCCTGAACCAATCTAATTCCGAATATACAATCCCAAACTGAGCTAATCGTGAGTACACAATACCAAACCAATCTAATCCTGAAAACACAATCCCAAACCAATCAAATCCTGAATACACAAACCCAAACCAATCTAATCCTGAAGATACAATCCTGAACCAATCTAATCCTGAATACACAAACCCAAACCAATAAGATCCTGAATTCACAATCCTGAACCAATCTAATCCTGAATAAACAATGCCATTCCAATCAAATCCTGAATAAACAAACCCAAACAAACCCAATCCTGAATACACAATCCTGAAACAATCAGATCCTGAAAATTCAATCCTGAATCAATCTAATCCTGAAAACACAATTCTGAACCAATCTAATCCTTAATACACAATTCCGAACCAAACTAATCCTGAATACACAATCCTGAACCAATCTAATCGTGAATACACAATCCTGAACCAGTCAAATCCTGAGTACTCAATCCCCAACCAATCTCATCCTGAATATGCAATTCCTAACCAATCAAATACAGAATACACAAACCCAAACCAATCTAATCCTGAATATACAATCCTGAACCAATCTAATCCTGAATACACAATCCCAAACCAATCTAATCCTGAATACACAATCCCAAACCAATCAAATCCTGAATATACAATCCCGAACCAATCTAATCCTGAATACACAAACCCAAACCAATAAGATCCTGAATTCACAATCCTGAACCAATCTAATTCTGAATAACCAATGCCAATCCAATCATATCCTGAATACACAAACCTAAACCAATCTAATCGCGAACACACAATCCCAAATCAATCTAATCCTGAAAACACAACCCTGAAACAATCCAATCCCGAATACACAATCCTGAAACATTCTAATCCTGAATACACAAACCTGAACCAATCTAATTCCGAATATACAATCCTGAACCAATCTAATTCCGAATATACAATCCCAAACTGAGCTAATCGTGAGTACACAATATCAAACCATTCTAATCCCGAGTACACAATACTGAATCAATCTAATCCCGAATACACAATTCTGAACCAATCTAATCCTGAATACACAATTCCGAACCAATCTAATCCTGAACACACAATCCTGAACCAATCTTTTCCTGAATACACAATCCTGAACAAGTCAAATCCTGAGTACACAATCCCCAACCAATCTCATCCTGAAAATGCAATTCCTAACCAATCAAATCCTGAATACACAAACCCAAACCAATCTAATCCTGAATATACAATCCTGAACCAATCTAATCCTGAATACACAATCCCAAACCAATCTAATCCTGAATACACAATCCCAAACCAATCTAATCCTGAATATACAATCCCGAACCAATCTAATCCTGAATACACAAACCCAAACCAATAAGATCCTGAATTCACAATCCTGAACCAATCTAATCCTGAATAAACAATGCCATTCCAATCAAATCCTGAATAAACAAACCCAAACAAACCCAATCCTGAATATACAATCGTGAACCAATCTAATCCTGTATACACAATCCCAAACCAATCTAATCCTGAAAACACAATCCTGAACCAATCAGATCCTGAAAACTCAATCCTGAATCAATCTAATCCCAAATACACAATTCTGAACCAATCTAATCCTGAATACACAATTCCGAACCAAACTAATCCTGAATACACAATCCTGAACCAATCTAATCGTGAGTACACAATCATGAACCAGTCAAATCCTGAGTACACAATCCCCAACCAATCTCATCCTGAATATGCAATTCCTAACCAATCAAATCCTGAATACACAAACCCAAACCAATCTAATCCTGAATATACAATCCTGAACCAATCTAATCCTGAATACACAATCCCAAACCAATCTAATCCTGAATACACAATCCCAAACCAATCAAATCCTGAATATACAATCCCGAACCAATCTAATCCTGAATGCACAAACCCAAACCAATAAGATCCTGAATTCACAATCCTGAACCAATCTAATTCTGAATAACCAATGCCAATCCAATCATATCCTGAATACACAAACCTAAACCAATCTAATCGCGAACACACAATCCCAAATCAATCTAATCCTGAAAACACAACCCTGAAACAATCCAATCCCGAATACACAATCCTGAAACATTCTAATCCTGAATACACAAACCTGAACCAATCTAATTCCGAATATACAATCCTGAACCAATCTAATTCCGAATATACAATCCCAAACTGAGCTAATCGTGAGTACACAATACCAAACCAATCTAATCCTGAAAACACAATCCCAAACCAATCAAATCCTGAATACACAAACCCAAACCAATCTAATCCTGAAGATACAATCCTGAACCAATCTAATCCTGAATACACAATCCCAAACCAATCTAATCCTGAATACACAATCCCAAACCAATCAAATCCTGAATATACAATCCCGAACCAATCTAATCCTGAATACACAAACCCAAACCAATAAGATCCTGAATTCACAATCCTGAACCAATCTAAGCCTGAATAAACAATGCCATTCCAATCAAATCCTGAATAAACAAACCCAAACAAACCCAATCCTGAATATACAATCGTGAACCAATCTAATCCTGTATACACAATCCCAAACCAATCTAATCCTGAATACAGAATCCTGAACCAATCAGATCCTGAAAACTCAATCCTGAACCAATCTAATCCTGAATAAACAATGCCAATCCAATCAAATCCTGAATGCACAAACCTAAACCAATCTAATCCCGAATACACAATCCCAAACCAGTCTAATCCTGAAAACACAATACTGAACCAATCTAAACCCGAATACACAATACTGAAACAATCAAATCCTGAATACACAAACCTAAACCAATCTAATTCCGAATATACCATCCTGAACCAATCTAATCTCGAATATACAATCCCAAATTAAGGTAATCCTGAGTACACAATATCAAACCAATCTAATCCCGAGTACACAATACTGAATCAATCTAATCCCGAATACACAATTCTGAACCAATCTAATCCTGATTACACAATTCCGAACCAATCTAATTCTGAATACACAATCCTGAACCAATCTAATCGTGAATACACAATCCTGAACAAGTCAAATCCTGAGTACACAATCCCCAACCAATCTCATCCTGAATATGCAATTCCTAACCAATCAAATCCTGAATACACAAATCCAAACCAATCTAATCCTGAATATACAATCCTGAACCAATCTAATCCTGAATACACAATCCCAAACCAATCTAATCCTGAATACACAATCCCAAACCAATCTAATCCTGAATATACAATCCCGAACCAATCTAATCCTGAATACACAAACCCAAACCAATAAGATCCTGAATTCACAATCCTGAACCAGTCTAATCCTGAATAAACAATGCCATTCCAATCAAATCCTGAATAAACAAACCCAAACAAACCCAATCCTGAATATACAATCGTGAACCAATCTAATCCTGTATACACAATCCCAAACCAATCTAATCCTGAAAACACAATCCTGAACCAATCAGATCCTGAAAACTCAATCCTGAATCAATCTAATCCCAAATACACAATTCTGAACCAATCTAATCCTGAATACACAATTCCGAACCAAACTAATCCTGAATACACAATCCTGAACCAATCTAATCGTGAATACACAATCCTGAACCAGTCAAATCCTGAGTACACAATCCCCAACCAATCTCATCCTGAATATGCAATTCCTAACCAATCAAATCCTGAATACACAAACCCAAACCAATCTAATCCTGAATACACAAACCCATACCAATCAGATCCTAAAAACTCAATCCTGAACGAATCTAATCCTGAATAAACTATGCCAATCCAATCAAATCCTGAATGTACAAACCTAAACCAATCTAATCCCGAATACACAATCACAAACCAGTCTAATCCTGAAAACACAATCCTGAACCAATCTAAACCCGAATACACAATACTGAAACAATCAAATCCTGAATACACAAACCTAAACCAATCTAATTCCGAATATACCATCCTGAACCAATCTAATCTCGAATATACAATCCCAAATTAAGGTAATCCTGAGTACACAATATCAAACCAATCTAATCCCGAGTACACAATACTGAATCAATCTAATCCCGAATACACAATTCTGAACCAATCTAATCCTGAATACACAATTCCGAACCAATCTAATTCTGAATACACAATCCTGAACCAATCTAATCGTGAATACAAAATCCTGAACCAATCAAATCCTGATACACAATCCAGAACCAATCTAATCCTGAATATGCAATTCCTAAACAATCAAATCCTGAATACACAAACCCAAACCAATCTAATCCTGAATATACAATCCCGAACCAATCTAATCCTGAATGCACAAACCCAAAACAATAAGATCCTGAATTCACAATCCTGAACCAATCTAATCCTGAATAAACAATGCCAATCCAATCAAATCCTGAATGCACAAACCTAAACCAATCTAATCCCGAATACACAATCCCAAACCAGTCTAATCCTGAAAACACAATCCTGAACCAATCTAAACCCGAATACACAATACTGAAACAATCAAATCCTGAATACACAAACCTAAACCAATCTAATTCCGAATATACCATCCTGAACCAATCTAATCTCGAATATACAATCCCAAATTAAGGTAATCCTGAGTACACAATATCAAACCAATCTAATCCCGAGTACACAATCCTGAATCAATCTAATCCCGAATACACAATTCTGAACCAATCTAATCCTGAATACACAATTCCGAACCAATCTAATTCTGAATACACAATCCTGAACCAATCTAATCGTGAATACAAAATCCTGAACCAATCAAATCCTGATACACAATCCAGAACCAATCTAATCCTGAATATGCAATTCCTAACCAATCAAATCCTGAATACACAAACCCAAACCAATCTAATCCTGAATATACAATCCCGAACCAATCTAATCCTGAATGCACAAACCCAAAACAATAAGATCCTGAATTCACAATCCTGAACCAATCTAATCCTGAATAAACAATGCCAATCCAATCAAATGCTGAATACACAAACCTAAACCAATCTAATCATGAACACACAATGCCAAACCAATCTAATCCTGAAAAAACAATCCTGAACCAATCTAAACCCGAATAAACAATCCTGAAAAAATCTAATCCTGAATACACAAACCTGATCCAATCTAATTCCCAATATACAATCCTGAACCAATCTAATCCCGAATATACAATCCCAAACTAAGCTAATCCTGAGTACACAATACCAAACCAATCTAATCCTGAATACACAATCCCAAACCAATCTAATCCTGAATATACAATCCCGAACCAATCTAATCCTGAATACACAAACCCAAACCAATAAGATCCTGAATTCACAATCCTGAACCAATCTAATCCTGAATAAACAATGCCATTCCAATCAAATCCTGAATAAACAAACCCAAACAAACCCAATCCTGAATATACAATCGTGAACCAATCTAATCCTGTATACACAATCCCAAACCAATCTAATCCTGAATACACAATCCTGAACCAATCAGATCCTGAAAACTCAATCCTGAATCAATCTAATCCCAAATACACAATTCTGAACCAATCTAATCCTGAATACACAATTCCGAACCAAACTAATCCTGAATACACAATCCTGAACCAATCTAATCGTGAATACACAATCCTGAACCAGTCAAATCCTGAGTACACAATCCCCAACCAATCTCATCCTGAATATGCAATTCCTAACCAATCAAATCCTGAATACACAAACCCAAACCAATCTAATCCTGAATACACAATCCCAAACCAATCTAATCCTGAATACACAATCCCAAACCAATCAAATCCTGAATATACAATCCCGAACCAATCTAATCCTGAATACACAAACCCAAACCAATAAGATCCTGAATTCACAATCCTGAACCAATCTAATTCTGAATAAACAATGCCAATCCAATCAAATCCTGAATACACAAACCTAAACCAATCTAATCGTGAACACACAATCCCAAACCAATCAAATCCTGAATACACAAACCCAAACCAATCTAATCCTGAAGATACAATCCTGAACCAATCTAATCCTGAATATACAATCCCAAACCAATCTAATCCTGAATACACAATCCCAAACCAATCAAATCCTGAATATACAATCCTGAACCAATCTAATCCTGAATACACAAACCCAAACCAATAAGATCCTGAATTCACAATCCTGAACCAATCTAAGCCTGAATAAACAATGCCATTCCAATCAAATCCTGAATAAACAAACCCAAACAAACCCAATCCTGAATATACAATCGTGAACCAATCTAATCCTGTATACACAATCCCAAACCAATCTAATCCTGAATACAGAATCCTGAACCAATCAGATCCTGAAAACTCAATCCTGAACCAATCTAATCCTGAATAAACAACGCCAATCCAATCATATCCTGCATGCACAAACCTAAACCAATCTAATCCCGAATACGCAATCCCAAACCAGTCTAATCCTGAAAACACAATCCTGAACCAATCTAAACCCGAATACACAATACTGAAACAATCAAATCCTGAATACACAAACCTAAACCAATCTAATTCCGAATATACTTTCCTGAACCAATCTAATCTCGAATATACAATCCCAAATTAAGGTAATCCTGAGTACACAATATCAAACCATTCTAATCCCGAGTACACAATACTGAATCAATCTAATCCCGAATACACAATTCTGAACCAATCTAATCCTGAATACACAATTCCGAACCAATCTAATCCTGAACACACAATCCTGAACCAATCTAATCGTGAATACACAATCCTGAACAAGTCAAATCCTGAGTACACAATCCCCTACCAATCTCATCCTGAATATACAATTCCTAACCAATCAAATCCTGAATACACAAACCCAAACCAATCTAATCCTGAATATACAATCCTGAACCAATCTAATCGTGAATACACAATCCCAAACCAATCTAATCCTGAATACACAATCCCAAACCAATCTAATCCTGAATATACAATCCCGAACCAATCTAATCCTGAATACACAAACCCAAACCAATAAGATGCTGAATTCACAATCCTGAACCAATCTAATCCTGAATAAACAATGCCATTCCAATCAAATCCTGAATAAACAAACCCAAAGAAACCCAATCCTGAATATACAATCGTGAACCTATCTAATCCTGTATACACAATCCCAAACCAATCTAATCCTGAAAACACAATCCTGAACCAATCAGATCCTGAAAACTCAATCCTGAATCAATCTAATCCCAAATACACAATTCTGAACCAATCTAATCCTGAATACACAATTCCGAACCAAACTAATCCTGAATACACAATCCTGAACCAATCTAATCGTGAATACACAATCCTGAACCAGTCAAATCCTGAGTACACAATCCCCAACCAATCTCATCCTGAATATGCAATTCCTAACCAATCAAATCCTGAATACACAAACCCAAACCAATCTAATCCTGAATATACAATCCTGAACCAATCTAATCCTGAATACACAATCCCAAACCAATCTAATCCTGAATACACAATCCCAAACCAATCAAATCCTGAATATACAATCCCGAACCAATCTAATCCTGAATACACAAACCCAAACCAATAAGATCCTGAATTCACAATCCTGAACCAATCTAATTCTGAATAAACAATGCCAATCCAATCAAATCCTGAATACACAAACCTAAACCAATCTAATCGCGAACACACAATCCCAAACCAATCTAATCCTGAAAACACAACCCTGAAACAATCTAATCCCGAATACACAATCCTGAAACAATCTAATTCTGAATACACAAACCTGAACCAATCTAATTCCGAATATACAATCCTGAACCAATCTAATTCCGAATATACAATCCCAAACTGAGCTAATCGTGAGTACACAATACCAAACCAATCTAATCCTGAAAACACAATCCCAAACCAATCAAATCCTGAATACACAAACCCAAACCAATCTAATCCTGAAGATACAATCCTGAACCAATCTAATCCTGAATACACAATCCCAAACCAATCTAATCCTGAATACACAATCCCAAACCAATCAAATCCTGAATATACAATCCCGAACCAATCTAATCCTGAATACACAAACCCAAACCAATAAGATCCTGAATTCACAATCCTGCACCAATCTAAGCCTGAATAAACAATGCCATTCCAATCAAATCCTGAATAAACAAACACAAACAAACCCAATCCTGAATATACAATCGTGAACCAATCTAATCCTGTATACACAATTGCAAACCAATCTAATCCTGAATACAGAATCCTGAACCAATCAGATCCTGAAAACTCAATCCTGAACCAATCTAATCCTGAATAAACAATGCCAATCCAATCAAATCCTGAATGCACAAACCTAAACCAATCTAATCCCGAATACACAATCCCAAACCAGTCTAATCCTGAAAACACAATCCTGAACCAATCTAAACCCGAATACACAATACTGAAACAATCAAATCCTGAATACACAAACCTAAACCAATCTAATTCCGAATATACCATCCTGAACCAATCTAATCTCGAATATACAATCCCAAATTAAGGTAATCCTGAGTACACAATATCAAACCAATCTAATCCCGAGTACACAATCCTGAATCAATCTAATCCCGAATACACAATTCTGAACCAATCTAATCCTGAATACACAATTCCGAACCAATCTAATTCTGAATACACAATCCTGAACCAATCTAATCGTGAATACAAAATCCTGAACCAATCAAATCCTGATACACAATCCAGAACCAATCTAATCCTGAATATGCAATTCCTAACCAATCAAATCCTGAATACACAAACCCAAACCAATCTAATCCTGAATATACAATCCCGAACCAATCTAATCCTGAATGCACAAACCCAAAACAATAAGATCCTGAATTCACAATCCTGAACCAATCTAATCCTGAATAAACAATGCCAATCCAATCAAATGCTGAATACACAAACCTAAACCAATCTAATCATGAACACACAATCCCAAACCAATCTAATCCTGAAAAAACAATCCTGAACCAATCTAAACCCGAATAAACAATCCTGAAAAAATCTAATCCTGAATACACAAACCTGAACCAATCTAATTCCCAATATACAATCCTGAACCAATCTAATCCCGAATATACAATCCCAAACTAAGCTAATCCTGAGTACACAATACCAAACCAATCTAATCCTGAATACACAATCCCAAACCAATCTAATCCTGAATATACAATCCCGAACCAATCTAATCCTGAATACACAAACCCAAACCAATAAGATCCTGAATTCACAATCCTGAACCAATCTAATCCTGAATAAACAATGCCATTCCAATCAAATCCTGAATAAACAAACCCAAACAAACCCAATCCTGAATATACAATCGTGAACCAATCTAATCCTGTATACACAATCCCAAACCAATCTAATCCTGAAAACACAATCCTGAACCAATCAGATCCTGAAAACTCAATCCTGAATCAATCTAATCCCAAATACACAATTCTGAACCAATCTAATCCTGAATACACAATTCCGAACCAAACTAATCCTGAATACACAATCCTGAACCAATCTAATAGTGAATACACAATCCTGAACCAGTCAAATCCTGAGTACACAATCCCCAACCAATCTCATCCTGAATATGCAATTCCTAACCAATCAAATCCTGAATACACAAACCCAAACCAATCTAATCCTGAATACAGAATCCTGAACCAATCAGATCCTGAAAACTCAATCCTGAACCAATCTAATCCTGAATAAACAATGCCAATCCAATCAAATCCTGAATGTACAAACCTAAACCAATCTAATCCCGAATACACAATCCCAAACCAGTCTAATCCTGAAAACACAATCCTGAACCAATCTAAACCCGAATACACAATACTGAAACAATCAAATCCTGAATACACAAACCTAAACCAATCTAATTCCGAATATACCATCCTGAACCAATCTAATCTCGAATATACAATCCCAAATTAAGGTAATCCTGAGTACACAATATCAAACCAATCTAATCCCGAGTACACAATACTGAATCAATCTAATCCCGAATACACAATTCTGAACCAATCTAATCCTGAATACACAATTCCGAACCAATCTAATTCTGAATACACAATCCTGAACCAATCTAATCGTGAATACAAAATCCTGAACCAATCAAATCCTGATACACAATCCAGAACCAATCTAATCCTGAATATGCAATTCCTAAACAATCAAATCCTGAATACACAAACCCAAACCAATCTAATCCTGAATATACAATCCCGAACCAATCTAATCCTGAATGCACAAACCCAAAACAATAAGATCCTGAATTCACAATCCTGAACCAATCTAATCCTGAATAAACAATGCCAATCCAATCAAATCCTGAATGCACAAACCTAAACCAATCTAATCCCGAATACACAATCCCAAACCAGTCTAATCCTGAAAACACAATCCTGAACCAATCTAAACCCGAATACACAATACTGAAACAATCAAATCCTGAATACACAAACCTAAACCAATCTAATTCCGAATATACCATCCTGAACCAATCTAATCTCGAATATACAATCCCAAATTAAGGTAATCCTGAGTACACAATATCAAACCAATCTAATCCCGAGTACACAATCCTGAATCAATCTAATCCCGAATACACAATTCTGAACCAATCTAATCCTGAATACACAATTCCGAACCAATCTAATTCTGAATACACAATCCTGAACCAATCTAATCGTGAATACAAAATCCTGAACCAATCAAATCCTGATACACAATCCAGAACCAATCTAATCCTGAATATGCAATTCCTAACCAATCAAATCCTGAATACACAAACCCAAACCAATCTAATCCTGAATATACAATCCCGAACCAATCTAATCCTGAATGCACAAACCCAAAACAATAAGATCCTGAATTCACAATCCTGAACCAATCTAATCCTGAATAAACAATGCCAATCCAATCAAATGCTGAATACACAAACCTAAACCAATCTAATCATGAACACACAGTCCCAAACCAATCTAATCCTGAAAAAAACAATCCTGAACCAATCTAAACCCGAATAAACAATCCTGAAAAAATCTAATCCTGAATACACAAACCTGAACCAATCTAATTCCCAATATACAATCCTGAACCAATCTAATCCCGAATATACAATCCCAAACTAAGCTAATCCTGAGTACACAATACCAAACCAATCTAATCCTGAATACACAATCCCAAACCAATCTAATCCTGAATATACAATCCCGAACCAATCTAATCCTGAATACACAAACCCAAACCAATAAGATCCTGAATTCACAATCCTGAACCAATCTAATCCTGAATAAACAATGCCATTCCAATCAAATCCTGAATAAACAAACCCAAACAAACCCAATCCTGAATATACAATCGTGAACCAATCTAATCCTGTATACACAATCCCAAACCAATCTAATCCTGAAAACACAATCCTGAACCAATCAGATCCTGAAAACTCAATCCTGAATCAATCTAATCCCAAATACACAATTCTGAACCAATCTAATCCTGAATACACAATTCCGAACCAAACTAATCCTGAATACACAATCCTGAACCAATCTAATCGTGAATACACAATCCTGAACCAGTCAAATCCTGAGTACACAATCCCCAACCAATCTCATCCTGAATATGCAATTCCTAACCAATCAAATCCTGAATACACAAACCCAAAGCAATCTAATCCTGAATACACAATCCCAAACCAATCTAATCCTGAATACACAATCCCAAACCAATCAAATCCTGAATATACAATCCCGAACCAATCTAATCCTGAATACACAAACCCAAACCAATAAGATCCTGAATTCACAATCCTGAACCAATCTAATTCTGAATAAACAATGCCAATCCAATCAAATCCTGAATACACAAACCTAAACCAATCTAATCGCGAACACACAATCCCAAACCAATCTAATCCTGAATACACAAACCCAAACCAATCTAATCCTGAAGATACAATCCTGAACCAATCTAATCCTGAATATACAATCCCAAACCAATCTAATCCTGAATACACAATCCCAAACCAATCAAATCCTGAATATACAATCCTGAACCAATCTAATCCTGAATACACAAACCCAAACCAATAAGATCCTGAATTCACAATCCTGAACCAATCTAAGCCTGAATAAACAATGCCATTCCAATCAAATCCTGAATAAACAAACCCAAACAAACCCAATCCTGAATATACAATCGTGAACCAATCTAATCCTGTATACACAATCCCAAACCAATCTAATCCTGAATACAGAATCCTGAACCAATCAGATCCTGAAAACTCAATCCTGAACCAATCTAATCCTGAATAAACAACGCCAATCCAATCATATCCTGCATGCACAAACCTAAACCAATCTAATCCCGAATACGCAATCCCAAACCAGTCTAATCCTGAAAACACAATCCTGAACCAATCTAAACCCGAATACACAATACTGAAACAATCAAATCCTGAATACACAAACCTAAACCAATCTAATTCCGAATATACTTTCCTGAACCAATCTAATCTCGAATATACAATCCCAAATTAAGGTAATCCTGAGTACACAATATCAAACCATTCTAATCCCGAGTACACAATACTGAATCAATCTAATCCCGAATACACAATTCTGAACCAATCTAATCCTGAATACACAATTCCGAACCAATCTAATCCTGAACACACAATCCTGAACCAATCTAATCGTGAATACACAATCCTGAACAAGTCAAATCCTGAGTACACAATCCCCAACCAATCTCATCCTGAATATACAATTCCTAACCAATCAAATCCTGAATACACAAACCCAAACCAATCTAATCCTGAATATACAATCCTGAACCAATCTAATCGTGAATACACAATCCCAAACCAATCTAATCCTGAATACACAATCCCAAACCAATCTAATCCTGAATATACAATCCCGAACCAATCTAATCCTGAATACACAAACCCAAACCAATAAGATGCTGAATTCACAATCCTGAACCAATCTAATCCTGAATAAACAATGCCATTCCAATCAAATCCTGAATAAACAAACCCAAAGAAACCCAATCCTGAATATACAATCGTGAACCTATCTAATCCTGTATACACAATCCCAAACCAATCTAATCCTGAAAACACAATCCTGAACCAATCAGATCCTGAAAACTCAATCCTGAATCAATCTAATCCCAAATACACAATTCTGAACCAATCTAATCCTGAATACACAATTCCGAACCAAACTAATCCTGAATACACAATCCTGAACCAATCTAATCGTGAATACACAATCCTGAACCAGTCAAATCCTGAGTACACAATCCCCAACCAATCTCATCCTGAATATGCAATTCCT
Organism: Carcharodon carcharias; assembly: GCF_017639515.1. NCBI lineage: Eukaryota > Metazoa > Chordata > Chondrichthyes > Lamniformes > Lamnidae > Carcharodon > Carcharodon carcharias. The sequence goes on from NC_054484.1 coordinate 87,093,788, forward strand.
AACCAATCAAATCCTGAATACACAAACCCAAACCAATCTAATCCTGAATATACAATCCTGAACCAATCTAATCCTGAATACACAATCCCAAACCAATCTAATCCTGAATACACAATCCCAAACCAATCAAATCCTGAATATACAATCCCGAACCAATCTAATCCTGAATACACAAACCCAAACCAATAAGATCCTGAATTCACAATCCTGAACCAATCTAATTCTGAATAAACAATGCCAATCCAATCAAATCCTGAATACACAAACCTAAACCAATCTAATCGCGAACACACAATCCCAAACCAATCTAATCCTGAAAACACAACCCTGAAACAATCTAATCCCGAATACACAATCCTGAAACAATCTAATTCTGAATACACAAACCTGAACCAATCTAATTCCGAATATACAATCCTGAACCAACCTAATTCCGAATATACAATCCCAAACTGAGCTAATCGTGAGTACACAATACCAAACCAATCTAATCCTGAAAACACAATCCCAAACCAATCAAATCCTGAATACACAAACCCAAACCAATCTAATCCTGAAGATACAATCCTGAACCAATCTAATCCTGAATACACAATCCCAAACCAATCTAATCCTGAATACACAATCCCAAACCAATCAAATCCTGAATATACAATCCCGAACCAATCTAATCCTGAATACACAAACCCAAACCAATAAGATCCTGAATTCACAATCCTGCACCAATCTAAGCCTGAATAAACAATGCCATTCCAATCAAATCCTGAATAAACAAACACAAACAAACCCAATCCTGAATATACAATCGTGAACCAATCTAATCCTGTATACACAATTGCAAACCAATCTAATCCTGAATACAGAATCCTGAACCAATCAGATCCTGAAAACTCAATCCTGAACCAATCTAATCCTGAATAAACAATGCCAATCCAATCAAATCCTGAATGCACAAACCTAAACCAATCTAATCCCGAATACACAATCCCAAACCAGTCTAATCCTGAAAACACAATCCTGAACCAATCTAAACCCGAATACACAATACTGAAACAATCAAATCCTGAATACACAAACCTAAACCAATCTAATTCCGAATATACCATCCTGAACCAATCTAATCTCGAATATACAATCCCAAATTAAGGTAATCCTGAGTACACAATATCAAACCAATCTAATCCCGAGTACACAATCCTGAATCAATCTAATCCCGAATACACAATTCTGAACCAATCTAATCCTGAATACACAATTCCGAACCAATCTAATTCTGAATACACAATCCTGAACCAATCTAATCGTGAATACAAAATCCTGAACCAATCAAATCCTGATACACAATCCAGAACCAATCTAATCCTGAATATGCAATTCCTAAACAATCAAATCCTGAATACACAAACCCAAACCAATCTAATCCTGAATATACAATCCCGAACCAATCTAATCCTGAATGCACAAACCCAAAACAATAAGATCCTGAATTCACAATCCTGAACCAATCTAATCCTGAATAAACAATGCCAATCCAATCAAATGCTGAATACACAAACCTAAACCAATCTAATCATGAACACACAATCCCAAACCAATCTAATCCTGAAAAAACAATCCTGAACCAATCTAAACCCGAATAAACAATCCTGAAAAAATCTAATCCTGAATACACAAACCTTAACAAATCTTATTCCCAATATACAATCCTGAACCAATCTAATCCCGAATATACAATCCCAAACTAAGCTAATCCTGAGTACACAATACCAAACCAATCTAATCCTGAATACACAATCCCAAACCAATCTAATCCTGAATATACAATCCCGAACCAATCTAATCCTGAATACACAAACCCAAACCAATAAGATCCTGAATTCACAATCCTGAACCAATCTAATCCTGAATAAACAATGCCATTCCAATCAAATCCTGAATAAACAAACCCAAACAAACCCAATCCTGAATATACAATCGTGAACCAATCTAATCCTGTATACACAATCCCAAACCAATCTAATCCTGAAAACACAATCCTGAACCAATCAGATCCTGAAAACTCAATCCTGAATCAATCTAATCCCAAATACACAATTCTGAACCAATCTAATCCTGAATACACAATTCCGAACCAAACTAATCCTGAATACACAATCCTGAACCAATCTAATAGTGAATACACAATCCTGAACCAGTCAAATCCTGAGTACACAATCCCCAACCAATCTCATCCTGAATATGCAATTCCTAACCAATCAAATCCTGAATACACAAACCCAAACCAATCTAATCCTGAATACAGAATCCTGAACCAATCAGATCCTGAAAACTCAATCCTGAACCAATCTAATCCTGAATAAACAATGCCAATCCAATCAAATCCTGAATGTACAAACCTAAACCAATCTAATCCCGAATACACAATCCCAAACCAGTCTAATCCTGAAAACACAATCCTGAACCAATCTAAACCCGAATACACAATACTGAAACAATCAAATCCTGAATACACAAACCTAAACCAATCTAATTCCGAATATACCATCCTGAACCAATCTAATCTCGAATATACAATCCCAAATTAAGGTAATCCTGAGTACACAATATCAAACCAATCTAATCCCGAGTACACAATACTGAATCAATCTAATCCCGAATACACAATTCTGAACCAATCTAATCCTGAATACACAATTCCGAACCAATCTAATTCTGAATACACAATCCTGAACCAATCTAATCGTGAATACAAAATCCTGAACCAATCAAATCCTGATACACAATCCAGAACCAATCTAATCCTGAATATGCAATTCCTAAACAATCAAATCCTGAATACACAAACCCAAACCAATCTAATCCTGAATATACAATCCCGAACCAATCTAATCCTGAATGCACAAACCCAAAACAATAAGATCCTGAATTCACAATCCTGAACCAATCTAATCCTGAATAAACAATGCCAATCCAATCAAATCCTGAATGCACAAACCTAAACCAATCTAATCCCGAATACACAATCCCAAACCAGTCTAATCCTGAAAACACAATCCTGAACCAATCTAAACCCGAATACACAATACTGAAACAATCAAATCCTGAATACACAAACCTAAACCAATCTAATTCCGAATATACCATCCTGAACCAATCTAATCTCGAATATACAATCCCAAATTAAGGTAATCCTGAGTACACAATATCAAACCAATCTAATCCCGAGTACACAATCCTGAATCAATCTAATCCCGAATACACAATTCTGAACCAATCTAATCCTGAATACACAATTCCGAACCAATCTAATTCTGAATACACAATCCTGAACCAATCTAATCGTGAATACAAAATCCTGAACCAATCAAATCCTGATACACAATCCAGAACCAATCTAATCCTGAATATGCAATTCCTAACCAATCAAATCCTGAATACACAAACCCAAACCAATCTAATCCTGAATATACAATCCCGAACCAATCTAATCCTGAATGCACAAACCCAAAACAATAAGATCCTGAATTCACAATCCTGAACCAATCTAATCCTGAATAAACAATGCCAATCCAATCAAATGCTGAATACACAAACCTAAACCAATCTAATCATGAACACACAGTCCCAAACCAATCTAATCCTGAAAAAAACAATCCTGAACCAATCTAAACCCGAATAAACAATCCTGAAAAAATCTAATCCTGAATACACAAACCTGAACCAATCTAATTCCCAATATACAATCCTGAACCAATCTAATCCCGAATATACAATCCCAAACTAAGCTAATCCTGAGTACACAATACCAAACCAATCTAATCCTGAATACACAATCCCAAACCAATCTAATCCTGAATATACAATCCCGAACCAATCTAATCCTGAATACACAAACCCAAACCAATAAGATCCTGAATTCACAATCCTGAACCAATCTAATCCTGAATAAACAATGCCATTCCAATCAAATCCTGAATAAACAAACCCAAACAAACCCAATCCTGAATATACAATCGTGAACCAATCTAATCCTGTATACACAATCCCAAACCAATCTAATCCTGAAAACACAATCCTGAACCAATCAGATCCTGAAAACTCAATCCTGAATCAATCTAATCCCAAATACACAATTCTGAACCAATCTAATCCTGAATACACAATTCCGAACCAAACTAATCCTGAATACACAATCCTGAACCAATCTAATCGTGAATACACAATCCTGAACCAGTCAAATCCTGAGTACACAATCCCCAACCAATCTCATCCTGAATATGCAATTCCTAACCAATCAAATCCTGAATACACAAACCCAAAGCAATCTAATCCTGAATACACAATCCCAAACCAATCTAATCCTGAATACACAATCCCAAACCAATCAAATCCTGAATATACAATCCCGAACCAATCTAATCCTGAATACACAAACCCAAACCAATAAGATCCTGAATTCACAATCCTGAACCAATCTAATTCTGAATAAACAATGCCAATCCAATCAAATCCTGAATACACAAACCTAAACCAATCTAATCGTGAACACACAATCCCAAACCAATCAAATCCTGAATACACAAACCCAAACCAATCTAATCCTGAAGATACAATCCTGAACCAATCTAATCCTGAATATACAATCCCAAACCAATCTAATCCTGAATACACAATCCCAAACCAATCAAATCCTGAATATACAATCCTGAACCAATCTAATCCTGAATACACAAACCCAAACCAATACGATCCTGAATTCACAATCCTGAACCAATCTAAGCCTGAATAAACAATGCCATTCCAATCAAATCCTGAATAAACAAACCCAAACAAACCCAATCCTGAATATACAATCGTGAACCAATCTAATCCTGTATACACAATCCCAAACCAATCTAATCCTGAATACAGAATCCTGAACCAATCAGATCCTGAAAACTCAATCCTGAACCAATCTAATCCTGAATAAACAATGCCAATCCAATCATATCCTGCATGCACAAACCTAAACCAATCTAATCCCGAATACGCAATCCCAAACCAGTCTAATCCTGAAAACACAATCCTGAACCAATCTAAACCCGAATACACAATACTGAAACAATCAAATCCTGAATACACAAACCTAAACCAATCTAATTCCGAATATACTTTCCTGAACCAATCTAATCTCGAATATACAATCCCAAATTAAGGTAATCCTGAGTACACAATATCAAACCATTCTAATCCCGAGTACACAATACTGAATCAATCTAATCCCGAATACACAATTCTGAACCAATCTAATCCTGAATACACAATTCCGAACCAATCTAATCCTGAACACACAATCCTGAACCAATCTAATCGTGAATACACAATCCTGAACAAGTCAAATCCTGAGTACACAATCCCCAACCAATCTCATCCTGAATATACAATTCCTAACCAATCAAATCCTGAATACACAAACCCAAACCAATCTAATCCTGAATATACTATCCTGAACCAATCTAATCGTGAATACACAATCCCAAACCAATCTAATCCTGAATACACAATCCCAAACCAATCTAATCCTGAATATACAATCCCGAACCAATCTAATCCTGAATACACAAACCCAAACCAATAAGATCCTGAATTCACAATCCTGAACCAATCTAATCCTGAATAAACAATGCCATTCCAATCAAATCCTGAATAAACAAACCCAAACAAACCCAATCCTGAATATACAATCGTGAACCAATCTAATCCTGTATACACAATCCCAAACCAATCTAATCCTGAAAACACAATCCTGAACCAATCAGATCCTGAAAACTCAATCCTGAATCAATCTAATCCCAAATACACAATTCTGAACCAATCTAATCCTGAATACACAATTCCGAACCAAACTAATCCTGAATACACAATCCTGAACCAATCAAATCCTGAATATACAATCCCGAACCAATCTAATCCTGAATACACAAACCCAAACCAATAAGATCCTGAATTCACAATCCTGAACCAATCTAATTCTGAATAAACAATGCCAATCCAATCAAATCCTGAATACACAAACCTAAACCAATCTAATCGCGAACACACAATCCCAAACCAATCTAATCCTGAAAACACAACCCTGAAACAATCTAATCCCGAATACACAATCCTGAAACAATCTAATTCTGAATACACAAACCTGAAACAATCTAATTCCGAATATACAATCCTGAACCAATCTAATTCCGAATATACAATCCCAAACTGAGCTAATCGTGAGTACACAATACCAAACCAATCTAATGCTGAAAACACAATCCCAAACCAATCAAATCCTGAATACACAAACCCAAACCAATCTAATCCTGAAGATACAATCCTGAACCAATCTAATCCTGAATACACAATCCCAAACCAATCTAATCCTGAATACACAATCCCAAACCAATCAAATCCTGAATATACAATCCCGAACCAATCTAATCCTGAATACACAAACCCAAACCAATAAGATCCTGAATTCACAATCCTGCACCAATCTAAGCCTGAATAAACAATGCCATTCCAATCAAATCCTGAATAAACAAATACAAACAAACCCAATCCTGAATATACAATCGTGAACCAATCTAATCCTGTATACACAATTGCAAACCAATCTAATCCTGAATACAGAATCCTGAACCAATCAGATCCTGAAAACTCAATCCTGAACCAATCTAATCCTGAATAAACAATGCCAATCCAATCAAATCCTGAATGCACAAACCTAAACCAATCTAATCCCGAATACACAATCCCAAACCAGTCTAATCCTGAAAACACAATCCTGAACCAATCTAAACCCGAATACACAATACTGAAACAATCAAATCCTGAATACACAAACCTAAACCAATCTAATTCCGAATATACCATCCTGAACCAATCTAATCTCGAATATACAATCCCAAATTAAGGTAATCCTGAGTACACAATATCAAACCAATCTAATCCCGAGTACACAATCCTGAATCAATCTAATCCCGAATACACAATTCTGAACCAATCTAATCCTGAATACACAATTCCGAACCAATCTAATTCTGAATACACAATCCTGAACCAATCTAATCGTGAATACAAAATCCTGAACCAATCAAATCCTGATACACAATCCAGAACCAATCTAATCCTGAATATGCAATTCCTAACCAATCAAATCCTGAATACACAAACCCAAACCAATCTAATCCTGAATATACAATCCCGAACCAATCTAATCCTGAATGCACAAACCCAAAACAATAAGATCCTGAATTCACAATCCTGAACCAATCTAATCCTGAATAAACAATGCCAATCCAATCAAATGCTGAATACACAAACCTAAACCAATCTAATCATGAACACACAGTCCCAAACCAATCTAATCCTGAAAAAACAATCCTGAACCAATCTAAACCCGAATAAACAATCCTGAAAAAATCTAATCCTGAATACACAAACCTGAACCAATCTAATTCCCAATATACAATCCTGAACCAATCTAATCCCGAATATACAATCCCAAACTAAGCTAATCCTGAGTACACAATACCAAACCAATCTAATCCTGAATACACAATCCCAAACCAATCTAATCCTGAATATACAATCCCGAACCAATCTAATCCTGAATACACAAACCCAAACCAATAAGATCCTGAATTCACAATCCTGAACCAATCTAATCCTGAATAAACAATGCCATTCCAATCAAATCCTGAATAAACAAACCCAAACAAACCCAATCCTGAATATACAATCGTGAACCAATCTAATCCTGTATACACAATCCCAAACCAATCTAATCCTGAAAACACAATCCTGAACCAATCAGATCCTGAAAACTCAATCCTGAATCAATCTAATCCCAAATACACAATTCTGAACCAATCTAATCCTGAATACACAATTCCGAACCAAACTAATCCTGGATACACAATCCTGAACCAATCTAATCGTGAATACACAATCCTGAACCAGTCAAATCCTGAGTACACAATCCCCAACCAATCTCATCCTGAATATGCAATTCCTAACCAATCAAATCCTGAATACACAAACCCAAAGCAATCTAATCCTGAATACACAATCCCAAACCAATCTAATCCTGAATACACAATCCCAAACCAATCAAATCCTGAATATACAATCCCGAACCAATCTAATCCTGAATACACAAACCCAAACCAATAAGATCCTGAATTCACAATCCTGAACCAATCTAATTCTGAATAAACAATGCCAATCCAATCAAATCCTGAATACACAAACCTAAACCAATCTAATCGTGAACACACAATCCCAAACCAATCAAATCCTGAATACACAAACCCAAACCAATCTAATCCTGAAGATACAATCCTGAACCAATCTAATCCTGAATATACAATCCCAAACCAATCTAATCCTGAATACACAATCCCAAACCAATCAAATCCTGAATATAAAATCCTGAACCAATCTAATCCTGAATACACAAACCCAAACCAATACGATCCTGAATTCACAATCCTGAACCAATCTAAGCCTGAATAAACAATGCCATTCCAATCAAATCCTGAATAAACAAACCCAAACAAACCCAATCCTGAATATACAATCGTGAACCAATCTAATCCTGTATACACAATCCCAAACCAATCTAATCCTGAAAACACAATCCTGAACCAATCAGATCCTGAAAACTCAATCCTGAATCAATCTAATCCCAAATACACAATTCTGAACCAATCTAATCCTGAATACACAATTCCGAACCAAACTAATCCTGAATACACAATCCTGAACCAATCTAATCGTGAATACACAATCCTGAACCAGTCAAATCCTGAGTACACAATCCCCAACCAATCTCATCCTGAATATGCAATTCCTAACCAATCAAATCCTGAATACACAAACCCAAAGCAATCTAATCCTGAATACACAATCCCAAACCAATCTAATCCTGAATACACAATCCCAAACCAATCAAATCCTGAATATACAATCCCGAACCAATCTAATCCTGAATACACAAACCCAAACCAATAAGATCCTGAATTCACAATCCTGAACCAATCTAATTCTGAATAAACAATGCCAATCCAATCAAATCCTGAATACACAAACCTAAACCAATCTAATCATGAACACACAATCCCAAACCAATCAAATCCTGAATACACAAACCCAAACCAATCTAATCCTGAAGATACAATCCTGAACCAATCTAATCCTGAATATACAATCCCAAACCAATCTAATCCTGAATACACAATCCCAAACCAATCATATCCTGAATATACAATCCTGAACCAATCTAATCCTGAATACACAAACCCAAACCAATACGATCCTGAATTCACAATCCTGAACCAATCTAAGCCTGAATAAACAATGCCATTCCAATCAAATCCTGAATAAACAAACCCAAACAAACCCAATCCTGAATATACAATCGTGAACCAATCTAATCCTGTATACACAATCCCAAACCAATCTAATCCTGAATACAGAATCCTGAACCAATCAGATCCTGAAAACTCAATCCTGAACCAATCTAATCCTGAATAAACAATGCCAATCCAATCATATCCTGCATGCACAAACCTAAACCAATCTAATCCCGAATACGCAATCCCAAACCAGTCTAATCCTGAAAACACAATCCTGAACCAATCTAAACCCGAATACACAATACTGAAACAATCAAATCCTGAATACACAAACCTAAACCAATCTAATTCCGAATATACTTTCCTGAACCAATCTAATCTCGAATATACAATCCCAAATTAAGGTAATCCTGAGTACACAATATCAAACCATTCTAATCCCGAGTACACAATACTGAATCAATCTAATCCCGAATACACAATTCTGAACCAATCTAATCCTGAATACACAATTCCGAACCAATCTAATCCTGAACACACAATCCTGAACCAATCTAATCGTGAATACACAATCCTGAACAAGTCAAATCCTGAGTACACAATCCCCAACCAATCTCATCCTGAATATACAATTCCTAACCAATCAAATCCTGAATACACAAACCCAAACCAATCTAATCCTGAATATACTATCCTGAACCAATCTAATCGTGAATACACAATCCCAAACCAATCTAATCCTGAATACACAATCCCAAACCAATCTAATCCTGAATATACAATCCCGAACCAATCTAATCCTGAATACACAAACCCAAACCAATAAGATCCTGAATTCACAATCCTGAACCAATCTAATCCTGAATAAACAATGCCATTCCAATCAAATCCTGAATAAACAAACCCAAACAAACCCAATCCTGAATATACAATCGTGAACCAATCTAATCCTGTATACACAATCCCAAACCAATCTAATCCTGAAAACACAATCCTGAACCAATCAGATCCTGAAAACTCAATCCTGAATCAATCTAATCCCAAATACACAATTCTGAACCAATCTAATCCTGAATACACAATTCCGAACCAAACTAATCCTGAATACACAATCCTGAACCAATCAAATCCTGAATATACAATCCCGAACCAATCTAATCCTGAATACACAAACCCAAACCAATAAGATCCTGAATTCACAATCCTGAACCAATCTAATTCTGAATAAACAATGCCAATCCAATCAAATCCTGAATACACAAACCTAAACCAATCTAATCGCGAACACACAATCCCAAACCAATCTAATCCTGAAAACACAACCCTGAAACAATCTAATCCCGAATACACAATCCTGAAACAATCTAATTCTGAATACACAAACCTGAAACAATCTAATTCCGAATATACAATCCTGAACCAATCTAATTCCGAATATACAATCCCAAACTGAGCTAATCGTGAGTACACAATACCAAACCAATCTAATGCTGAAAACACAATCCCAAACCAATCAAATCCTGAATACACAAACCCAAACCAATCTAATCCTGAAGATACAATCCTGAACCAATCTAATCCTGAATACACAATCCCAAACCAATCTAATCCTGAATACACAATCCCAAACCAATCAAATCCTGAATATACAATCCCGAACCAATCTAATCCTGAATACACAAACCCAAACCAATAAGAGCCTGAATTCACAATCCTGCACCAATCTAAGCCTGAATAAACAATGCCATTCCAATCAAATCCTGAATAAACAAATACAAACAAACCCAATCCTGAATATACAATCGTGAACCAATCTAATCCTGTATACACAATTGCAAACCAATCTAATCCTGAATACAGAATCCTGAACCAATCAGATCCTGAAAACTCAATCCTGAACCAATCTAATCCTGAATAAACAATGCCAATCCAATCAAATCCTGAATGCACAAACCTAAACCAATCTAATCCCGAATACACAATCCCAAACCAGTCTAATCCTGAAAACACAATCCTGAACCAATCTAAACCCGAATACACAATACTGAAACAATCAAATCCTGAATACACAAACCTAAACCAATCTAATTCCGAATATACCATCCTGAACCAATCTAATCTCGAATATACAATCCCAAATTAAGGTAATCCTGAGTACACAATATCAAACCAATCTAATCCCGAGTACACAATCCTGAATCAATCTAATCCCGAATACACAATTCTGAACCAATCTAATCCTGAATACACAATTCCGAACCAATCTAATTCTGAATACACAATCCTGAACCAATCTAATCGTGAATACAAAATCCTGAACCAATCAAATCCTGATACACAATCCAGAACCAATCTAATCCTGAATATGCAATTCCTAACCAATCAAATCCTGAATACACAAACCCAAACCAATCTAATCCTGAATATACAATCCCGAACCAATCTAATCCTGAATGCACAAACCCAAAACAATAAGATCCTGAATTCACAATCCTGAACCAATCTAATCCTGAATAAACAATGCCAATCCAATCAAATGCTGAATACACAAACCTAAACCAATCTAATCATGAACACACAGTCCCAAACCAATCTAATCCTGAAAAAACAATCCTGAACCAATCTAAACCCGAATAAACAATCCTGAAAAAATCTAATCCTGAATACACAAACCTGAACCAATCTAATTCCCAATATACAATCCTGAACCAATCTAATCCCGAATATACAATCCCAAACTAAGCTAATCCTGAGTACACAATACCAAACCAATCTAATCCTGAATACACAATCCCAAACCAATCTAATCCTGAATATACAATCCCGAACCAATCTAATCCTGAATACACAAACCCAAACCAATAAGATCCTGAATTCACAATCCTGAACCAATCTAATCCTGAATAAACAATGCCATTCCAATCAAATCCTGAATAAACAAACCCAAACAAACCCAATCCTGAATATACAATCGTGAACCAATCTAATCCTGTATACATAATCCCAAACCAATCTAATCCTGAAAACACAATCCTGAACCAATCAGATCCTGAAAACTCAATCCTGAATCAATCTAATCCCAAATACACAATTCTGAACCAATCTAATCCTGAATACACAATTCCGAACCAAACTAATCCTGGATACACAATCCTGAACCAATCTAATCGTGAATACACAATCCTGAACCAGTCAAATCCTGAGTACACAATCCCCAACCAATCTCATCCTGAATATGCAATTCCTAACCAATCAAATCCTGAATACACAAACCCAAAGCAATCTAATCCTGAATACACAATCCCAAACCAATCTAATCCTGAATACACAATCCCAAACCAATCAAATCCTGAATATACAATCCCGAACCAATCTAATCCTGAATACACAAACCCAAACCAATAAGATCCTGAATTCACAATCCTGAACCAATCTAATTCTGAATAAACAATGCCAATCCAATCAAATCCTGAATACACAAACCTAAACCAATCTAATCGTGAACACACAATCCCAAACCAATCAAATCCTGAATACACAAACCCAAACCAATCTAATCCTGAAGATACAATCCTGAACCAATCTAATCCTGAATATACAATCCCAAACCAATCTAATCCTGAATACACAATCCCAAACCAATCAAATCCTGAATATACAATCCTGAACCAATCTAATCCTGAATACACAAACCCAAACCAATACGATCCTGAATTCACAATCCTGAACCAATCTAAGCCTGAATAAACAATGCCATTCCAATCAAATCCTGAATAAACAAACCCAAACAAACCCAATCCTGAATATACAATCGTGAACCAATCTAATCCTGTATACACAATCCCAAACCAATCTAATCCTGAATACAGAATCCTGAACCAATCAGATCCTGAAAACTCAATCCTGAACCAATCTAATCCTGAATAAACAATGCCAATCCAATCATATCCTGCATGCACAAACCTAAACCAATCTAATCCCGAATACGCAATCCCAAACCAGTCTAATCCTGAAAACACAATCCTGAACCAATCTAAACCCGAATACACAATACTGAAACAATCAAATCCTGAATACACAAACCTAAACCAATCTAATTCCGAATATACTTTCCTGAACCAATCTAATCTCGAATATACAATCCCAAATTAAGGTAATCCTGAGTACACAATATCAAGCCATTCTAATCCCGAGTACACAATACTGAATCAATCTAATCCCGAATACACAATTCTGAACCAATCTAATCCTGAATACACAATTCCGAACCAATCTAATCCTGAACACACAATCCTGAACCAATCTAATCGTGAATACACAATCCTGAACAAGTCAAATCCTGAGTACACAATCCCCAACCAATCTCATCCTGAATATACAATTCCTAACCAATCAAATCCTGAATACACAAACCCAAACCAATCTAATCCTGAATATACTATCCTGAACCAATCTAATCGTGAATACACAATCCCAAACCAATCTAATCCTGAATACACAATCCCAAACCAATCTAATCCTGAATATACAATCCCGAACCAATCTAATCCTGAATACACAAACCCAAACCAATAAGATCCTGAATTCACAATCCTGAACCAATCTAATCCTGAATAAACAATGCCATTCCAATCAAATCCTGAATAAACAAACCCAAACAAACCCAATCCTGAATATACAATCGTGAACCAATCTAATCCTGTATACACAATCCCAAACCAATCTAATCCTGAAAACACAATCCTGAACCAATCAGATCCTGAAAACTCAATCCTGAATCAATCTAATCCCAAATACACAATTCTGAACCAATCTAATCCTGAATACACAATTCCGAACCAAACTAATCCTGAATACACAATCCTGAACCAATCAAATCCTGAATATACAATCCCGAACCAATCTAATCCTGAATACACAAACCCAAACCAATAAGATCCTGAATTCACAATCCTGAACCAATCTAATTCTGAATAAACAATGCCAATCCAATCAAATCCTGAATACACAAACCTAAACCAATCTAATCGCGAACACACAATCCCAAACCAATCTAATCCTGAAAACACAACCCTGAAACAATCTAATCCCGAATACACAATCCTGAAACAATCTAATTCTGAATACACAAACCTGAAACAATCTAATTCCGAATATACAATCCTGAACCAATCTAATTCCGAATATACAATCCCAAACTGAGCTAATCGTGAGTACACAATACCAAACCAATCTAATGCTGAAAACACAATCCCAAACCAATCAAATCCTGAATACACAAACCCAAACCAATCTAATCCTGAAGATACAATCCTGAACCAATCTAATCCTGAATACACAATCCCAAACCAATCTAATCCTGAATACACAATCCCAAACCAATCAAATCCTGAATATACAATCCCGAACCAATCTAATCCTGAATACACAAACCCAAACCAATAAGATCCTGAATTCACAATCCTGCACCAATCTAAGCCTGAAAAAACAATGCCATTCCAATCAAATCCTGAATAAACAAACACAAACAAACCCAATCCTGAATATACAATCGTGAACCAATCTAATCCTGTATACACAATTGCAAACCAATCTAATCCTGAATACAGAATCCTGAACCAATCAGATCCTGAAAACTCAATCCTGAACCAATCTAATCCTGAATAAACAATGCCAATCCAATCAAATCCTGAATGCACAAACCTGAACCAATCTAATCCCGAATACACAATCCCAAACCAGTCTAATCCTGAAAACACAATCCTGAACCAATCTAAACCCGAATACACAATACTGAAACAATCAAATCCTGAATACACAAACCTAAACCAATCTAATTCCGAATATACCATCCTGAACCAATCTAATCTCGAATATACAATCCCAAATTAAGGTAATCCTGAGTACACAATATCAAACCAATCTAATCCCGAGTACACAATCCTGAATCAATCTAATCCCGAATACACAATTCTGAACCAATCTAATCCTGAATACACAATTCCGAACCAATCTAATTCTGAATACACAATCCTGAACCAATTTAATCGTGAATACAAAATCCTGAACCAATCAAATCCTGATACACAATCCAGAACCAATCTAATCCTGAATATGCAATTCCTAACCAATCAAATCCTGAATACACAAACCCAAACCAATCTAATCCTGAATATACAATCCCGAACCAATCTAATCCTGAATACACAAACCCAAACCAATCTAATCCTGAATATACAATCCCGAACCAATCTAATCCTGAATGCACAAACCCAAAACAATAAGATCCTGAATTCACAATCCTGAACCAATCTAATCCTGAATAAACAATGCCAATCCAATCAAATCCTGAATGCACAAACCTAAACCAATCTAATCCCGAATATTCAATCCCAAACCAGTCTAATCCTGAAAACACAAAACTGAACCACTCTAAACCCGAATACACAATACTGAAACAATCAAATCCTGAATACACAAACCTAAACCAATCTAATTCCGAATATACCATCCTGAACCAATCTAATCTCGAATATATAATCCCAAATTAAGGTAATCCTGAGTACAGAATATCAAACCAATCTAATCCCGAGTACACAATACTGAATCAATCTAATCCCGAATACACAATTCCAAACCAATCTAATCCTGAATACACAATTCCGAACCAATCTAATTCTGAATACACAATCCTGAACCAATCTAATCGTGAATACACAATCCTGAACAAGTCAAATCCTGAGTACACAATCCCCAACCAATCTCATCCTGAATATGCAATTCCTAACCAATCAAATCCTGAATACACAAACCCAAACCAATCTAATCCTGAATATACAATCCTGAACCAATCTAATCCTGAATACACAATCCCAAACCAATCTAATCCTGAATACACAATCCCAAACCAATCTAATCCTGAATATATAATCCCGAACCAATCTAATCCTGAATACACAAACCCAAACCAATAAGATCCTGAATTCACAATCCTGAACCAGTCTAATCCTGAATAAACAATGCCATTCCAATCAAATCCTGAATAAACAAACCCAAACAAACCCAATCCTGAATATACAATCGTGAACCAATCTAATCCTATATACACAATCCCAAACCAATCTAATCCTGAATACACAATCCTGAACCAATCAGATCCTGAAAACTCAATCCTGAATCAATCTAATCCCAAATACACAATTCTGAACCAATCTAATCCTGAATACACAATTCCGAACCAAACTAATCCTGAATACACAATCCTGAACCAATCTAATCGTGAATACACAATCCTGAACCAGTCAAATCCTGAGTACACAATCCCCAACCAATCTCATCCTGAATATGCAATTCCTAACCAATCAAATCCTGAATACACAAACCCAAACCAATCTAATCCTGAATATACAATCCTGAACCAATCTAATCCTGAATACACAATCCCAAACCAATCTAATCCTGAATACACAATCCCAAACCAATCAAATCCTGAATATACAATCCCGAACCAATCTAATCCTGAATACACAAACCCAAACCAATAAGATCCTGAATTCACAATCCTGAACCAATCTAATTCTGAATAAACAATGCCAATCCAATCAAATCCTGAATACACAAACCTAAACCAATCTAATCGCGAACACACAATCCCAAACCAATCTAATCCTGAAAACACAACCCTGAAACAATCTAATCCCGAATACACAATCCTGAAACAATCTAATTCTGAATACACAAACCTGAACCAATCTAATTCCGAATATACAATCCTGAACCAATCTAATTCCGAATATACAATCCCAAACTGAGCTAATCGTGAGTACACAATACCAAACCAATCTAATCCTGAAAACACAATCCCAAACCAATCAAATCCTGAATACACAAACCCAAACCAATCTAATCCTGAAGATACAATCCTGAACCAATCTAATCCTGAATACACAATCCCAAACCAATCTAATCCTGAATACACAATCCCAAACCAATCAAATCCTGAATATACAATCCCGAACCAATCTAATCCTGAATACACAAACCCAAACCAATAAGATCCTGAATTCACAATCCTGCACCAATCTAAGCCTGAATAAACAATGCCATTCCAATCAAATCCTGAATAAACAAACACAAACAAACCCAATCCTGAATATACAATCGTGAACCAATCTAATCCTGTATACACAATCCCAAACCAATCTAATCCTGAATACAGAATCCTGAACCAATCAGATCCTGAAAACTCAATCCTGAACCAATCTAATCCTGAATAAACAATGCCAATCCAATCAAATCCTGAATGCACAAACCTAAACCAATCTAATCCCGAATACACAATCCCAAACCAGTCTAATCCTGAAGACACAATCCTGAACCAATCTAAACCCGAATACACAATACTGAAACAATCAAATCCTGAATACACAAACCTAAACCAATCTAATTCCGAATATACCATCCTGAACCAATCTAATCTCGAATATACAATCCCAAATTAAGGTAATCCTGAGTACACAATATCAAACCAATCTAATCCCGAGTACACAATCCTGAATCAATCTAATCCCGAATACACAATTCTGAACCAATCTAATCCTGAATACACAATTCCGAACCAATCTAATTCTGAATACACAATCCTGAACCAATCTAATCGTGAATACAAAATCCTGAACCAATCAAATCCTGATACACAATCCAGAACCAATCTAATCCTGAATATGCAATTCCTAACCAATCAAATCCTGAATACACAAACCCAAACCAATCTAATCCTGAATATACAATCCCGAACCAATCTAATCCTGAATGCACAAACCCAAAACAATAAGATCCTGAATTCACAATCCTGAACCAATCTAATCCTGAATAAACAATGCCAATCCAATCAAATGCTGAATACACAAACCTAAACCAATCTAATCATGAACACACAATCCCAAACCAATCTAATCCTGAAAAAACAATCCTGAACCAATCTAAACCCGAATAAACAATCCTGAAAAAATCTAATCCTGAATACACAAACCTGAACCAATCTAATTCCAATATACATTCCTGAACCAATCTAATCCCGAATATACAATCCCAAACTAAGCTAATCCTGAGTACACAATACCAAACCAATCTAATCCTGAAAACACAATCCAGAACCAATCTAATCCTGAATATGCAATTCCTAACCAATCAAATCCTGAATACACAAACCCAAACCAATCTAATCCTGAATATACAATCCCGAACCAATCTAATCCTGAATGCACAAACCCAAAACAATAAGATCCTGAATTCACAATCCTGAACCAATCTAATCCTGAATAAACAATGCCAATCCAATCAAATCCTGAATGCACAAACCTAAACCAATCTAATCCCGAATACACAATCCCAAACCAGTCTAATCCTGAAAACACAATCCTGAACCAATCTAAACCCGAATACACAATACTGAAACAATCAAATCCTGAATACACAAACCTAAACCAATCTAATTCCGAATATACCATCCTGAACCAATCTAATCTCGAATATACAATCCCAAATTAAGGTAATCCTGAGTACACAATATCAAACCAATCTAATCCCGAGTACACAATCCTGAATCAATCTAATCCCGAATACACAATTCTGAACCAATCTAATCCTGAATACACAATTCCGAACCAATCTAATTCTGAATACACAATCCTGAACCAATCTAATCGTGAATACAAAATCCTGAACCAATCAAATCCTGATACACAATCCAGAACCAATCTAATCCTGAATATGCAATTCCTAACCAATCAAATCCTGAATGCACAAACCCAAAACAATAAGATCCTGAATTCACAATCCTGAACCAATCTAATCCTGAATAAACAATGCCAATCCAATCAAATGCTGAATACACAAACCTAAACCAATCTAATCATGAACACACAATCCCAAACCAATCTAATCCTGAAAAAACAATCCTGAACCAATCTAAACCCGAATAAACAATCCTGAAAAAATCTAATCCTGAATACACAAACCTGAACCAATCTAATTCCCAATATACAATCCTGAACCAATCTAATCCCGAATATACAATCCCAAACTAAGCTAATCCTGAGTACACAATACCAAACCAATCTTTTCCTGAAAATACAATCCTGAACCAATCTAATTCTGAATGCACAATTCCAAACCAATCAAATCCTGAGTACACAATTCGAAACCAATCTAATCCTGAATACACAATCCCAAACCAATCTAATCCTGAATACACAATCCCGAAACAATCTAATCCTGAATACATAATTTCGAACCAATCTAATCCTGAATACATAATTCCAAACCTATCTAATCCCGAATACACAATCCTGAATCAATCTAATCCCGAATAAACAATCCCGAACCAATCTAATCCTGAATACACAATCCCGAACCAATCTAATGCTGAATACATAACATCAAAGCCATTTAATCCTGAATACATAATCCTGAACCAATCAAATCCCAACCACACAATCCTAAATGAATATACTCACAAATACACAATTCCAAACAAATCCCAAATGCACAATCCCAAACAAATTTAATCCTGAATACACAATCCCGAACCAATCTAATCCTGAATACACAATCCCAATCCAATCAAATCCTGAATACACAAACCTAAACCAATCTAATTCCGAATAAACAATCCAAACAGATCTAATCCTGAAAACACAATCCTGAACCAATCTAATCCGAATACACAATCCTGAAACAATCTAATCCTGAATATACAATCCTGAAACAATCTAATCCTGAATACACAATTTTGAACCAATTTAATCCTGAATACATAATTCTGAACCAATATAATCCTGAATACAGAATTCCAAACATTTCTAATTCCGAGTACACAATCCTGAATCAATGTAATCCCGAATACACAACCCTGAACCAATCGAATCCTGAATACAAAATTTCGAACCAATCTAATCCTGAATACCAATGCTCAAAGCCATTTAATCCTGAATACATAACCCTGAACCAATCAAATCCCAACCACACAATCCTAAATGAAAATACTCATGAATACTCAATCCCAAATAAATCCCAAATGTGCAATCCCAAACCAATCTAATCCTGAATACACAATGCCGAAACAATCAAATCCTGAATTCATAAAACCAAACCAATCTAATCCCGAATACACAATTCTTAACCAATCGAATCCTGAATACACAATCCCAAACCAATCTAATCCTGAACCCACAATCCCGAAACAATCTAATCCTGAATACATAATCCCGAACCAATCTAATCCTGAATACACAATCCCAATCCAATCAAATCCTGAATACACAAACCTAAACCAATCTAATTCCGAATAAACAATCCAAACAGATCTAATCCTGAAAACACAATCCTGAACCAATCTAATCCGAATACACAATCCTGAAACAATCTAATCCTGAATATACAATCCTGAAACAATCTAATCCTGAATACACAATTATGAACCAATCTAATCCTGAATACATAATTCTGAACCAATATAATCCTGAATACAGAATTCCAAACATTTCTAATTCCGAGTACACAATCCTGAATCAATGTAATCCCGAATACACAACCCTGAACCAATCGAATCCTGAATACAAAATTTCGAACCAATCTAATCCTGAATACCAATGCTCAAAGTCATTTAATCCTGAATACATAACCCTGAACCAATCAAATCCCAACCACACAATCCTAAATGAAAATACTCATGAATACTCAATCCCAAATAAATCCCAAATGTGCAATCCCAAACCAATCTAATCATGAATACTCAATGCCGAAACAATCAAATCCTGAATTCATAAAACCAAACCAATCTAATCCCGAATACACAATTCTGAACAAATCGAATCCTGAATACACAATCCCAAACCAATCTAATCCTGAACCCACAATCCCGAAACAATCTAATCCTGAATACACAATTCCGAACCAATGTAATACTGAAAGTACAATCCTGAACCGATCTAATTCCGAAAACACAATCCTGAACCAATCTAATCCCGAATATACAATCCCAAACTAAGCTAATCTTGAGTACACAATACCAAACCAATCTAATCCTGAAAACAGAATCATGAACCAATCAAATCCTGAGTACACAATCCCGAACCAATCTAATCCTGAATATGCAATTCCTAACCAATCAAATCCTGAATATACAATCCCGAACCAATCTAATCCTGAATACACAAACCCAAACCAATAAGATCCTGAATTCACAATCCTGAACCAATCTAAGCCTGAAAACACAATCCTGAACCAATCTAAACCCGAATACACAATCCTGAAACAATCTATCCTGAATTCATAAACCTAAACCAATCTAATTCCGAATATAACATCCTGAAATAATCTAAACTCGAATACACAATCCCAAACTAAGGTAATGCTGAGAACACAATATCAAACCAATCTAATCCCGAATACACAATCCTGAATCAATCTAATCCCGAATACACAATTCTGAACCAATCTAATCCTGAATACACAATTCCGAACCAAACTAATCCTGAATACACAATCCTGAACCAATCAAATCCTGAATATACAATCCCGAACCAATCTAATCCTGAATACACAAACCCAAACCAATAAGATCCTGAATTCACAATCCTGAACCAATCTAAGCCTGAATAAACAATGCCATTCCAATCAAATCCTGAATAAACAAACCCAAACAAACCCAATCCTGAATATACAATCGTGAACCAATCTAATCCTGTATACACAAAACCAAACCAATCTAATTCTGAATACACAATCCTGAACCAATCAGATCCTGAAAACTCAATCCTGAACCAATCTAATACTGAATAAACAATGCCAATCCAATCAAATCCTGAATAAACAAACCTAAACCAATCTAATCCCGAATACACAATCCCAAACCAGTCTAATCCTGAAAACACAATCCTGAACCAATCTAAACCCGAATACACAATACTGAAACAATCTATCCTGAATACATAAACCTAAACCAATCTAATTCCGAATATAACATCCTGAAATAATCTAATCTCGAATACACAATCCCAAACGAAGGTAATCCTGAGAACACAATATCAAACCAATCTAATCCCGAATACACAATCCTGAATCAATCTAATCCCGAAAACACAATTCTGAACCACTCTAATCCTGAATACACAATTCCGAACCAAACTAATCCTGAATACACAATCCTGAACCAATCTAATCGTGAATACACAACCCTGAACCAGTCAAATCCTGAGTACACAATCCCCAACCAATCTCATCCTGAATATGCAATTCCTAACCAATCAAATCCTGAATACACAAACCCAAACCAATCTAATCCTGAATATACAATCCTGAACCAATCTAATCCTGAATACACAATCCCAAACCAATCTAATCCTGAATACACAAGCCCGAACCAATCAAATCCTGAATATACAATCCCGAACCAATCTAATCCTTAATACACAAACCCAAATCAATAAGATCCTGAATTCACAATCCTGAACAAATCTAATCCTGAATAAACAATGCCATTCCAATCAAATCCAGAATAAACAAACCCAAACAAACCCAATCCTGAATATACAATCGTGAACCAATCTAATCCTGTATACACAATCCCAAACCAATCTAATTCTGAATACACAATCCTGAACCAATCAGATCCTGAAAACTCAATCCTGAATCAATCTAATCCCGAATACACAATTCTGAACCAATCTAATCCTGAATACACAATTCCGAACCAAACTAATCCTGAATACACAATCCTGAACCAATCTAATCGTGAATACACAATCCTGAACCAGTCAAATACTCAGTACACAATCCCCAACCAATCTCATCCTGAATATGCAATTCCTAACCAATCAAATCCTGAATACACAAACCCAAACCAATCTAATGCTGAATATAGAATCCTGAACCAATCTAATCCTGAATACACAATCCCAAACCAATCTAATCCTGAATACACAATCCCAAACCAATCAAATCCTGAATATACAATCCCGAACCAATCTAATGCTGAATACACAAACCCAAACCAATAAGATCCTGAATTCACAATCCTGAACCAATCTAACCCCGAATATACAATCCCAAACTAAGCTAATCCTGAGTACACAATACCAAACCAATCTAATCCTGAAAACAGAATCATGAACCAATCAAATCCTGAGTACACAATCCCGAACCAATCTAATCCTGAATATGCAATTCCTAACCAATCAAATCCTGAATATACAATCCCGAACCAATCTAATCCTGAATACACAAACCCAAACCAATAAGATCCTGAATTCACAATCCTGAACCAATCTAATCCTGAATAAACAATGCCATTCCAATCAAATCCTGAATAAACAAACCCAAACAAACCTAATCCTGAATATACAATCGTGAACCAATCTAATCCTGTATACACAATCCCAAACCAATCTAATCCTGAATACACAATCCTGAACCAATCAGATCCTGAAAACCCAATCCTGAACCAATCTAATCCTAAATAAACAATGCCAATCCAATCAAATCCTGAATATACAAACCTAAACCAATCTAATCCCGAATACATAATCCCAAACTAGTCTAATCCTGAAAACACAATCCTGAACCAATCTAAACCCAAATACACAATCCTGAAACAATCTATCCTGAATACATAAACCTAAACCAATCTAATTCCGAATATAACATCCTGAAAGAATCTAATCTCGAATACACAATCCCAAACGAAGATAATCCTGAGAACACAATATCAAACCAATCTAATCCCGAATACACAATCCTGAATCAATCTAATCCCGAATACACAATTCTGAACCAATCTAATCCTGAATACACAATTCCGAACCAAACTAATCCTGAATACACAATCCTGAACCAATCTAATCGTGAATACACAATCCTGAACAAGTCAAATCCTGAGTACACAATCCCCAACCAATCTCATCCTGAATATGCAATTCCTAACCAATCAAATCCTGAATACACAAACCCAAACCAATCTAATCCTGAATATACAATCCTGAACCAATCTAATCCTGAATACACAATCCCAAACCAATCTAATCCTGAATACACAATCCCAAACCAATCAAATCCTGAATATACAATCCCGAACCAATCTAATGCTGAATACACAAACCCAAACCAATAAGATCCTGAATTCACAATCCTGAACCAATCTAATCCTGAATAAACAATGCCATTCCAATCAAATCCTGAATAAACAAACCCAAACAACCCCAATCCTGAATACACAATCCTGAACCAATCAGATCCGGAAAATTCAATCCTGAATCAATCTAATCCCGAATACACAATTCTGAACCAATCTAATCCTGAATACACAATTCCGAACCAAACTAATCCTGAATACACAATCCTGAACCAATCTAATCGTGAATACACAATCCTGAACCAGTCAAATCCTGAGTACACAAACCCAAACCACTAAGATCCTGAATTCACAATCCTGAACCAATCTAATTCTGAATAAACAATGCCAATCCAATCATATCCTGAATACACAAACCTAAACCAATCTAATCGCGAACACACAATCCCAAACCAATCTAATCCTGAAAACACAACCCTGAAACAATCTAATCCCGAATACACAATCCTGAAACAATCTAATCCTGAATACACAAACCTGAACCAATCTAATTCCGAATATACAATCCTGAACCAATCTAATTCCGAATATACAATCCCAAACTGAGCTAATCGTGAGTACACAATACCAAACCAATCTAATCCTGAAAACACAATCCCAAACCAATCAAATCCTGAATACACAAACCCAAACCAATCTAATCCTGAAGATACAATCCTGAACCAATCAGATCCTGAAAACTCAATCCTGAACCAATCTAATACTGAATAAACAATGCCAATCCAATCAAATCCTGAATAAACAAACCTAAACCAATCTAATCCCGAATACACAATCCCAAACCAGTCTAATCCTGAAAACACAATCCTGAACCAATCTAAACCCGAATACACAATACTGAAACAATCTATCCTGAATACATAAACCTAAACCAATCTAATTCCGAATATAACATCCTGAAATAATCTAATCTCGAATACACAATCCCAAACGAAGGTAATCCTGAGAACACAATATCAAACCAATCTAATCCCGAATACACAATCCTGAATCAATCTAATCCCGAAAACACAATTCTGAACCACTCTAATCCTGAATACACAATTCCGAACCAAACTAATCCTGAATACACAATCCTGAACCAATCTAATCGTGAATACACAACCCTGAACCAGTCAAATCCTGAGTACACAATCCCCAACCAATCTCATCCTGAATATGCAATTCCTAACCAATCAAATCCTGAATACACAAACCCAAACCAGTCTAATCCTGAATATACAATCCTGAACAATCTAATCCTGAATACACAATCCCAAACCAATCTAATCCTGAATACACAATCCCGAACCAATCAAATCCTGAATATACAATCCCGAACCAATCTAATCCTTAATACACAAACCCAAACCAATAAGATCCTGAATTCACAATCCTGAACAAATCTAATCCTGAATAAACAATGCCATTCCAATCAAATCCAGAATAAACAAACCCAAACAAACCCAATCCTGAATATACAATCGTGAACCAATCTAATCCTGTATACACAATCCCAAACCAATCTAATTCTGAATACACAATCCTGAACCAATCAGATCCTGAAAACTCAATCCTGAATCAATCTAATCCCGAATACACAATTCTGAACCAATCTAATCCTGAATACACAATTCCGAACCAAACTAATCCTGAATACACAATCCTGAACCAATCTAATCGTGAATACACAATCCTGAACCAGTCAAATGCTGAGTACACAATCCCCAACCAATCTCATCCTGAATATGCAATTCCTAACCAATCAAATCCTGAATACACAAACCCAAACCAATCTAATCGTGAATATAGAATCCTGAACCAATCTAATCCTGAATACACAATCCCAAACCAATCTAATCCTGAATACACAATCCCAAACCAATCAAATCCTGAATATACAATCCCGAACCAATCTAATGCTGAATACACAAACCCAAACCAATAAGATCCTGAATTCACAATCCTAAACCAATCTAACCCCGAATATACAATCCCAAACTAAGCTAATCCTGAGTACACAATACCAAACCAATCTAATCCTGAAAACAGAATCATGAACCAATCAAATCCTGAGTACACAATCCCGAACCAATCTAATCCTGAATATGCAATTCCTAACCAATCAAATCCTGAATATACAATCCCGAACCAATCTAATCCTGAATACACAAACCCAAACCAATAAGATCCTGAATTCACAATCCTGAACCAATCTAATCCTGAATAAACAATGCCATTCCAATCAAATCCTGAATAAACAAACCCAAACAAACCTAATCCTGAATATACAATCGTGAACCAATCTAATCCTGTATACACAATCCCAAACCAATCTAATCCTGAATACACAATCCTGAACCAATCAGATCCTGAAAACCCAATCCTGAACCCATCTAATCCTAAATAAACAATGCCAATCCAATCAAATCCTGAATATACAAACCTAAACCAATCTAATCCCGAATACATAATCCCAAACTAGTCTAATCCTGAAAAAACAATCCTGAACCAATCTAAACCCAAATACACAATCCTGAAACAATCTATCCTGAATACATAAACCTAAACCAATCTAATTCCGAATATAACATCCTGAAAGAATCTAATCTCGAATACACAATCCCAAACGAAGATAATCCTGAGAACACAATATCAAACCAAACTAATCCCGAATAAACAATCCTGAATCAATCTAATCCCGAATACACAATTCTGAACAAATCTAATCCTGAATACACAATTCCGAACCAAACTAATCCTGAATACACAATCCTGAACCAATCTAATCGTGAATACACAATCCTGAACAAGTCAAATCCTGAGTACACAATCCCCAACCAATCTCATCCTGAATATGCAATTCCTAACCAATCAAATCCTGAATACACAAACCCAAACCAATCTAATCCTGAATATACAATCCTGAACCAATCTAATCCTGAATACACAATCCCAAACCAATCTAATCCTGAATACACAATCCCAAACCAATCAAATCCTGAATATACAATCCCGAACCAATCTAATCCTGAATACACAAACCCAAACCAATAAGATCCTGAATTCACAATCCTGAACCAGTCTAATCCTGAATAAACAATGCCATTCCAATCAAATCCTGAATAAACAAACCCAAACAAACCCAATCCTGAATATACAATCGTGAACCAATCTAATCCTATATACACAATCCCAAACCAATCTAATCCTGAATACACAATCCTGAACCAATCAGATCCTGAAAACTCAATCCTGAATCAATCTAATCCCAAATACACAATTCTGAACCAATCTAATCCTGAATACACAATTCCGAACCAAACTAATCCTGAATACACAATCCTGAACCAATCTAATCGTGAATACACAATCCTGAACCAGTCAAATCCTGAGTACACAATCCCCAACCAATCTCATCCTGAATATGCAATTCCTAACCAATCAAATCCTGAATACACAAACCCAAACCAATCTAATCCTGAATATACAATCCTGAACCAATCTAATCCTGAATACACAATCCCAAACCAATCTAATCCTGAATACACAATCCCAAACCAATCAAATCCTGAATATACAATCCCGAACCAATCTAATCCTGAATACACAAACCCAAACCAATAAGATCCTGAATTCACAATCCTGAACCAATCTAATTCTGAATAAACAATGCCAATCCAATCAAATCCTGAATACACAAACCTAAACCAATCTAATCGCGAACACACAATCCCAAACCAATCTAATCCTGAAAACACAACCCTGAAACAATCTAATCCCGAATACACAATCCTGAAACAATCTAATTCTGAATACACAAACCTGAACCAATCTAATTCCGAATATACAATCCTGAACCAATCTAATTCCGAATATACAATCCCAAACTGAGCTAATCGTGAGTACACAATACCAAACCAATCTAATCCTGAAAACACAATCCCAAACCAATCAAATCCTGAATACACAAACCCAAACCAATCTAATCCTGAAGATACAATCCTGAACCAATCTAATCCTGAATACACAATCCCAAACCAATCTAATCCTGAATACACAATCCCAAACCAATCAAATCCTGAATATACAATCCCGAACCAATCTAATCCTGAATACACAAACCCAAACCAATAAGATCCTGAATTCACAATCCTGCACCAATCTAAGCCTGAATAAACAATGCCATTCCAATCAAATCCTGAATAAACAAACACAAACAAACCCAATCCTGAATATACAATCGTGAACCAATCTAATCCTGTATACACAATCCCAAACCAATCTAATCCTGAATACAGAATCCTGAACCAATCAGATCCTGAAAACTCAATCCTGAACCAATCTAATCCTGAATAAACAATGCCAATCCAATCAAATCCTGAATGCACAAACCTAAACCAATCTAATCCCGAATACACAATCCCAAACCAGTCTAATCCTGAAGACACAATCCTGAACCAATCTAAACCCGAATACACAATACTGAAACAATCAAATCCTGAATACACAAACCTAAACCAATCTAATTCCGAATATACCATCCTGAACCAATCTAATCTCGAATATACAATCCCAAATTAAGGTAATCCTGAGTACACAATATCAAACCAATCTAATCCCGAGTACACAATCCTGAATCAATCTAATCCCGAATACACAATTCTGAACCAATCTAATCCTGAATACACAATTCCGAACCAATCTAATTCTGAATACACAATCCTGAACCAATCTAATCGTGAATACAAAATCCTGAACCAATCAAATCCTGATACACAATCCAGAACCAATCTAATCCTGAATATGCAATTCCTAACCAATCAAATCCTGAATACACAAACCCAAACCAATCTAATCCTGAATATACAATCCCGAACCAATCTAATCCTGAATGCACAAACCCAAAACAATAAGATCCTGAATTCACAATCCTGAACCAATCTAATCCTGAATAAACAATGCCAATCCAATCAAATGCTGAATACACAAACCTAAACCAATCTAATCATGAACACACAATCCCAAACCAATCTAATCCTGAAAAAACAATCCTGAACCAATCTAAACCCGAATAAACAATCCTGAAAAAATCTAATCCTGAATACACAAACCTGAACCAATCTAATTCCAATATACATTCCTGAACCAATCTAATCCCGAATATACAATCCCAAACTAAGCTAATCCTGAGTACACAATACCAAACCAATCTAATCCTGAAAACACAATCCAGAACCAATCTAATCCTGAATATGCAATTCCTAACCAATCAAATCCTGAATACACAAACCCAAACCAATCTAATCCTGAATATACAATCCCGAACCAATCTAATCCTGAATGCACAAACCCAAAACAATAAGATCCTGAATTCACAATCCTGAACCAATCTAATCCTGAATAAACAATGCCAATCCAATCAAATCCTGAATGCACAAACCTAAACCAATCTAATCCCGAATACACAATCCCAAACCAGTCTAATCCTGAAAACACAATCCTGAACCAATCTAAACCCGAATACACAATACTGAAACAATCAAATCCTGAATACACAAACCTAAACCAATCTAATTCCGAATATACCATCCTGAACCAATCTAATCTCGAATATACAATCCCAAATTAAGGTAATCCTGAGTACACAATATCAAACCAATCTAATCCCGAGTACACAATCCTGAATCAATCTAATCCCGAATACACAATTCTGAACCAATCTAATCCTGAATACACAATTCCGAACCAATCTAATTCTGAATACACAATCCTGAACCAATCTAATCGTGAATACAAAATCCTGAACCAATCAAATCCTGATACACAATCCAGAACCAATCTAATCCTGAATATGCAATTCCTAACCAATCAAATCCTGAATGCACAAACCCAAAACAATAAGATCCTGAATTCACAATCCTGAACCAATCTAATCCTGAATAAACAATGCCAATCCAATCAAATGCTGAATACACAAACCTAAACCAATCTAATCATGAACACACAATCCCAAACCAATCTAATCCTGAAAAAACAATCCTGAACCAATCTAAACCCGAATAAACAATCCTGAAAAAATCTAATCCTGAATACACAAACCTGAACCAATCTAATTCCCAATATACAATCCTGAACCAATCTAATCCCGAATATACAATCCCAAACTAAGCTAATCCTGAGTACACAATACCAAACCAATCTTTTCCTGAAAATACAATCCTGAACCAATCTAATTCTGAATGCACAATTCCAAACCAATCAAATCCTGAGTACACAATTCGAAACCAATCTAATCCTGAATACACAATCCCAAACCAATCTAATCCTGAATACACAATCCCGAAACAATCTAATCCTGAATACATAATTTCGAACCAATCTAATCCTGAATACATAATTCCAAACCTATCTAATCCCGAATACACAATCCTGAATCAATCTAATCCCGAATAAACAATCCCGAACCAATCTAATCCTGAATACACAATCCCGAACCAATCTAATGCTGAATACATAACATCAAAGCCATTTAATCCTGAATACATAATCCTGAACCAATCAAATCCCAACCACACAATCCTAAATGAATATACTCACAAATACACAATTCCAAACAAATCCCAAATGCACAATCCCAAACAAATTTAATCCTGAATACACAATCCCGAACCAATCTAATCCTGAATACACAATCCCAATCCAATCAAATCCTGAATACACAAACCTAAACCAATCTAATTCCGAATAAACAATCCAAACAGATCTAATCCTGAAAACACAATCCTGAACCAATCTAATCCGAATACACAATCCTGAAACAATCTAATCCTGAATATACAATCCTGAAACAATCTAATCCTGAATACACAATTTTGAACCAATTTAATCCTGAATACATAATTCTGAACCAATATAATCCTGAATACAGAATTCCAAACATTTCTAATTCCGAGTACACAATCCTGAATCAATGTAATCCCGAATACACAACCCTGAACCAATCGAATCCTGAATACAAAATTTCGAACCAATCTAATCCTGAATACCAATGCTCAAAGCCATTTAATCCTGAATACATAACCCTGAACCAATCAAATCCCAACCACACAATCCTAAATGAAAATACTCATGAATACTCAATCCCAAATAAATCCCAAATGTGCAATCCCAAACCAATCTAATCCTGAATACACAATGCCGAAACAATCAAATCCTGAATTCATAAAACCAAACCAATCTAATCCCGAATACACAATTCTTAACCAATCGAATCCTGAATACACAATCCCAAACCAATCTAATCCTGAACCCACAATCCCGAAACAATCTAATCCTGAATACATAATCCCGAACCAATCTAATCCTGAATACACAATCCCAATCCAATCAAATCCTGAATACACAAACCTAAACCAATCTAATTCCGAATAAACAATCCAAACAGATCTAATCCTGAAAACACAATCCTGAACCAATCTAATCCGAATACACAATCCTGAAACAATCTAATCCTGAATATACAATCCTGAAACAATCTAATCCTGAATACACAATTATGAACCAATCTAATCCTGAATACATAATTCTGAACCAATATAATCCTGAATACAGAATTCCAAACATTTCTAATTCCGAGTACACAATCCTGAATCAATGTAATCCCGAATACACAACCCTGAACCAATCGAATCCTGAATACAAAATTTCGAACCAATCTAATCCTGAATACCAATGCTCAAAGTCATTTAATCCTGAATACATAACCCTGAACCAATCAAATCCCAACCACACAATCCTAAATGAAAATACTCATGAATACTCAATCCCAAATAAATCCCAAATGTGCAATCCCAAACCAATCTAATCATGAATACTCAATGCCGAAACAATCAAATCCTGAATTCATAAAACCAAACCAATCTAATCCCGAATACACAATTCTGAACAAATCGAATCCTGAATACACAATCCCAAACCAATCTAATCCTGAACCCACAATCCCGAAACAATCTAATCCTGAATACACAATTCCGAACCAATGTAATACTGAAAGTACAATCCTGAACCGATCTAATTCCGAAAACACAATCCTGAACCAATCTAATCCCGAATATACAATCCCAAACTAAGCTAATCTTGAGTACACAATACCAAACCAATCTAATCCTGAAAACAGAATCATGAACCAATCAAATCCTGAGTACACAATCCCGAACCAATCTAATCCTGAATATGCAATTCCTAACCAATCAAATCCTGAATATACAATCCCGAACCAATCTAATCCTGAATACACAAACCCAAACCAATAAGATCCTGAATTCACAATCCTGAACCAATCTAAGCCTGAAAACACAATCCTGAACCAATCTAAACCCAAATACACAATCCTGAAACAATCTATCCTGAATTCATAAACCTAAACCAATCTAATTCCGAATATAACATCCTGAAATAATCTAAACTCGAATACACAATCCCAAACTAAGGTAATGCTGAGAACACAATATCAAACCAATCTAATCCCGAATACACAATCCTGAATCAATCTAATCCCGAATACACAATTCTGAACCAATCTAATCCTGAATACACAATTCCGAACCAAACTAATCCTGAATACACAATCCTGAACCAATCAAATCCTGAATATACAATCCCGAACCAATCTAATCCTGAATACACAAACCCAAACCAATAAGATCCTGAATTCACAATCCTGAACCAATCTAAGCCTGAATAAACAATGCCATTCCAATCAAATCCTGAATAAACAAACCCAAACAAACCCAATCCTGAATATACAATCGTGAACCAATCTAATCCTGTATACACAAAACCAAACCAATCTAATTCTGAATACACAATCCTGAACCAATCAGATCCTGAAAACTCAATCCTGAACCAATCTAATACTGAATAAACAATGCCAATCCAATCAAATCCTGAATAAACAAACCTAAACCAATCTAATCCCGAATACACAATCCCAAACCAGTCTAATCCTGAAAACACAATCCTGAACCAATCTAAACCCGAATACACAATACTGAAACAATCTATCCTGAATACATAAACCTAAACCAATCTAATTCCGAATATAACATCCTGAAATAATCTAATCTCGAATACACAATCCCAAACGAAGGTAATCCTGAGAACACAATATCAAACCAATCTAATCCCGAATACACAATCCTGAATCAATCTAATCCCGAAAACACAATTCTGAACCACTCTAATCCTGAATACACAATTCCGAACCAAACTAATCCTGAATACACAATCCTGAACCAATCTAATCGTGAATACACAACCCTGAACCAGTCAAATCCTGAGTACACAATCCCCAACCAATCTCATCCTGAATATGCAATTCCTAACCAATCAAATCCTGAATACACAAACCCAAACCAATCTAATCCTGAATATACAATCCTGAACCAATCTAATCCTGAATACACAATCCCAAACCAATCTAATCCTGAATACACAAGCCCGAACCAATCAAATCCTGAATATACAATCCCGAACCAATCTAATCCTTAATACACAAACCCAAATCAATAAGATCCTGAATTCACAATCCTGAACAAATCTAATCCTGAATAAACAATGCCATTCCAATCAAATCCAGAATAAACAAACCCAAACAAACCCAATCCTGAATATACAATCGTGAACCAATCTAATCCTGTATACACAATCCCAAACCAATCTAATTCTGAATACACAATCCTGAACCAATCAGATCCTGAAAACTCAATCCTGAATCAATCTAATCCCGAATACACAATTCTGAACCAATCTAATCCTGAATACACAATTCCGAACCAAACTAATCCTGAATACACAATCCTGAACCAATCTAATCGTGAATACACAATCCTGAACCAGTCAAATACTCAGTACACAATCCCCAACCAATCTCATCCTGAATATGCAATTCCTAACCAATCAAATCCTGAATACACAAACCCAAACCAATCTAATGCTGAATATAGAATCCTGAACCAATCTAATCCTGAATACACAATCCCAAACCAATCTAATCCTGAATACACAATCCCAAACCAATCAAATCCTGAATATACAATCCCGAACCAATCTAATGCTGAATACACAAACCCAAACCAATAAGATCCTGAATTCACAATCCTGAACCAATCTAACCCCGAATATACAATCCCAAACTAAGCTAATCCTGAGTACACAATACCAAACCAATCTAATCCTGAAAACAGAATCATGAACCAATCAAATCCTGAGTACACAATCCCGAACCAATCTAATCCTGAATATGCAATTCCTAACCAATCAAATCCTGAATATACAATCCCGAACCAATCTAATCCTGAATACACAAACCCAAACCAATAAGATCCTGAATTCACAATCCTGAACCAATCTAATCCTGAATAAACAATGCCATTCCAATCAAATCCTGAATAAACAAACCCAAACAAACCTAATCCTGAATATACAATCGTGAACCAATCTAATCCTGTATACACAATCCCAAACCAATCTAATCCTGAATACACAATCCTGAACCAATCAGATCCTGAAAACCCAATCCTGAACCAATCTAATCCTAAATAAACAATGCCAATCCAATCAAATCCTGAATATACAAACCTAAACCAATCTAATCCCGAATACATAATCCCAAACTAGTCTAATCCTGAAAACACAATCCTGAACCAATCTAAACCCAAATACACAATCCTGAAACAATCTATCCTGAATACATAAACCTAAACCAATCTAATTCCGAATATAACATCCTGAAAGAATCTAATCTCGAATACACAATCCCAAACGAAGATAATCCTGAGAACACAATATCAAACCAATCTAATCCCGAATACACAATCCTGAATCAATCTAATCCCGAATACACAATTCTGAACCAATCTAATCCTGAATACACAATTCCGAACCAAACTAATCCTGAATACACAATCCTGAACCAATCTAATCGTGAATACACAATCCTGAACAAGTCAAATCCTGAGTACACAATCCCCAACCAATCTCATCCTGAATATGCAATTCCTAACCAATCAAATCCTGAATACACAAACCCAAACCAATCTAATCCTGAATATACAATCCTGAACCAATCTAATCCTGAATACACAATCCCAAACCAATCTAATCCTGAATACACAATCCCAAACCAATCAAATCCTGAATATACAATCCCGAACCAATCTAATGCTGAATACACAAACCCAAACCAATAAGATCCTGAATTCACAATCCTGAACCAATCTAATCCTGAATAAACAATGCCATTCCAATCAAATCCTGAATAAACAAACCCAAACAACCCCAATCCTGAATACACAATCCTGAACCAATCAGATCCGGAAAATTCAATCCTGAATCAATCTAATCCCGAATACACAATTCTGAACCAATCTAATCCTGAATACACAATTCCGAACCAAACTAATCCTGAATACACAATCCTGAACCAATCTAATCGTGAATACACAATCCTGAACCAGTCAAATCCTGAGTACACAAACCCAAACCACTAAGATCCTGAATTCACAATCCTGAACCAATCTAATTCTGAATAAACAATGCCAATCCAATCATATCCTGAATACACAAACCTAAACCAATCTAATCGCGAACACACAATCCCAAACCAATCTAATCCTGAAAACACAACCCTGAAACAATCTAATCCCGAATACACAATCCTGAAACAATCTAATCCTGAATACACAAACCTGAACCAATCTAATTCCGAATATACAATCCTGAACCAATCTAATTCCGAATATACAATCCCAAACTGAGCTAATCGTGAGTACACAATACCAAACCAATCTAATCCTGAAAACACAATCCCAAACCAATCAAATCCTGAATACACAAACCCAAACCAATCTAATCCTGAAGATACAATCCTGAACCAATCAGATCCTGAAAACTCAATCCTGAACCAATCTAATACTGAATAAACAATGCCAATCCAATCAAATCCTGAATAAACAAACCTAAACCAATCTAATCCCGAATACACAATCCCAAACCAGTCTAATCCTGAAAACACAATCCTGAACCAATCTAAACCCGAATACACAATACTGAAACAATCTATCCTGAATACATAAACCTAAACCAATCTAATTCCGAATATAACATCCTGAAATAATCTAATCTCGAATACACAATCCCAAACGAAGGTAATCCTGAGAACACAATATCAAACCAATCTAATCCCGAATACACAATCCTGAATCAATCTAATCCCGAAAACACAATTCTGAACCACTCTAATCCTGAATACACAATTCCGAACCAAACTAATCCTGAATACACAATCCTGAACCAATCTAATCGTGAATACACAACCCTGAACCAGTCAAATCCTGAGTACACAATCCCCAACCAATCTCATCCTGAATATGCAATTCCTAACCAATCAAATCCTGAATACACAAACCCAAACCAGTCTAATCCTGAATATACAATCCTGAACAATCTAATCCTGAATACACAATCCCAAACCAATCTAATCCTGAATACACAATCCCGAACCAATCAAATCCTGAATATACAATCCCGAACCAATCTAATCCTTAATACACAAACCCAAACCAATAAGATCCTGAATTCACAATCCTGAACAAATCTAATCCTGAATAAACAATGCCATTCCAATCAAATCCAGAATAAACAAACCCAAACAAACCCAATCCTGAATATACAATCGTGAACCAATCTAATCCTGTATACACAATCCCAAACCAATCTAATTCTGAATACACAATCCTGAACCAATCAGATCCTGAAAACTCAATCCTGAATCAATCTAATCCCGAATACACAATTCTGAACCAATCTAATCCTGAATACACAATTCCGAACCAAACTAATCCTGAATACACAATCCTGAACCAATCTAATCGTGAATACACAATCCTGAACCAGTCAAATGCTGAGTACACAATCCCCAACCAATCTCATCCTGAATATGCAATTCCTAACCAATCAAATCCTGAATACACAAACCCAAACCAATCTAATCGTGAATATAGAATCCTGAACCAATCTAATCCTGAATACACAATCCCAAACCAATCTAATCCTGAATACACAATCCCAAACCAATCAAATCCTGAATATACAATCCCGAACCAATCTAATGCTGAATACACAAACCCAAACCAATAAGATCCTGAATTCACAATCCTAAACCAATCTAACCCCGAATATACAATCCCAAACTAAGCTAATCCTGAGTACACAATACCAAACCAATCTAATCCTGAAAACAGAATCATGAACCAATCAAATCCTGAGTACACAATCCCGAACCAATCTAATCCTGAATATGCAATTCCTAACCAATCAAATCCTGAATATACAATCCCGAACCAATCTAATCCTGAATACACAAACCCAAACCAATAAGATCCTGAATTCACAATCCTGAACCAATCTAATCCTGAATAAACAATGCCATTCCAATCAAATCCTGAATAAACAAACCCAAACAAACCTAATCCTGAATAT
Source organism: Carcharodon carcharias (assembly GCF_017639515.1). Classification (NCBI taxonomy): domain Eukaryota; kingdom Metazoa; phylum Chordata; class Chondrichthyes; order Lamniformes; family Lamnidae; genus Carcharodon; species Carcharodon carcharias. Next base: position 87,131,879 of record NC_054484.1, read on the forward strand.
ACAATCGTGAACCAATCTAATCCTGTATACACAATCCCAAACCAATCTAATCCTGAATACACAATCCTGAACCAATCAGATCCTGAAAACCCAATCCTGAACCCATCTAATCCTAAATAAACAATGCCAGTCCAATCAAATCCTGAATATACAAACCTAAACCAATCTAATCCCGAATACATAATCCCAAACTAGTCTAATCCTGAAAACACAATCCTGAACCAATCTAAACCCAAATACACAATCCTGAAACAATCTATCCTGAATACATAAACCTAAACCAATCTAATTCCGAATATAACATCCTGAAAGAATCTAATCTCGAATACACAATCCCAAACGAAGATAATCCTGAGAACACAATATCAAACCAAACTAATCCCGAATAAACAATCCTGAATCAATCTAATCCCGAATACACAATTCTGAACCAATCTAATCCTGAATACACAATTCCGAACCAAACTAATCCTGAATACACAATCCTGAACCAATCTAATCGTGAATACACAATCCTGAACAAGTCAAATCCTGAGTACACAATCCCCAACCAATCTCATCCTGAATATGCAATTCCTAACCAATCAAATCCTGAATACACAAACCCAAACCAATCTAATCCTGAATATACAATCCTGAACCAATCTAATCCTGAATACACAATCCCAAACCAATCTAATCCTGAATACACAATCCCAAACCAATCAAATCCTGAATATACAATCCCGAACCAATCTAATGCTGAATACACAAACCCAAACCAATAAGATCCTGAATTCACAATCCTGAACCAATCTAATCCTGAATAAACAATGCCATTCCAATCAAATCCTGAATAAACAAACCCAAACAACCCCAAACCTGAATACACAATCCTGAACCAATCAGATCCGGAAAATTCAATCCTGAATCAATCTAATCCCGTATACACAATTCTGAACCAATCTAATCCTGAATACACAATTCCGAACCAAACTAATCCTGAATACACAATCCTGAACCAATCTAATCGTGAATACACAATCCTGAACCAGTCAAATCCTGAGTACACAAACCCAAACCACTAAGATCCTGAATTCACAATCCTGAACCAATCTAATTCTGAATAAACAATGCCAATCCAATCATATCCTGAATACACAAACCTAAACCAATCTAATCGCGAACACACAATCCCAAACCAATCTAATCCTGAAAACACAACCCTGAAACAATCTAATCCCGAATACACAATCCTGAAACAATCTAATCCTGAATACACAAACCTGAACCAATCTAATTCCGAATATACGATCCTGAACCAATCTAATTCCGAATATACAATCCCAAACTGAGCTAATCGTGAGTACACAATACCAAACCAATCTAATCCTGAAAACACAATCCCAAACCAATCAAATCCTGAATACACAAACCCAAACCAATCTAATCCTGAAGATACAATCCTGAACCAATCTAATCCTGAATACACAATCCTGAACCAATCTAATCCTGAATACACAATCCCAAACCAATCAAATCCTGAATATACAATCCCGAACCAATCTAATCCTGAATACACAAACCCAAACCAATAAGATCCTGAATTCACAATCCTGCACCAATCTAAGCCTGAATAAACAATGCCATTCCAATCAAATCCTGAATAAACAAACACAAACAAACCCAATCCTGAATATACAATCGTGAACCAATCTAATCCTGTATACACAATCCCAAACCAATCTAATCCTGAATACAGAATCCTGAACCAATCAGATCCTGAAAACTCAATCCTGAACCAATCTAATCCTGAATAAACAATGCCAATCCAATCAAATCCTGAATGCACAAACCTAAACCAATCTAATCCCGAATACACAATCCCAAACCAGTCTAATCCTGAAAACACAATCCTGAACCAATCTAAACCCGAATACACAATACTGAAACAATCAAATCCTGAATACACAAACCTAAACCAATCTAATTCCGAATATACCATCCTGAACCAATCTAATCTCGAATATACAATCCCAAATTAAGATAATCCTGAGTACACAATATCAAAACAATCTAATCCCGAGTACACAATACTGAATCAATCTAATCCCGAATACACAATTCTGAACCAATCTAATCCTGAATACACAATTCCGAACCAATCTAATCCTGAACACACAATCCTGAACCAATCTAATCGTGAATACAAAATCCTGAACCAATCAAATCCTGATACACAATCCAGAACCAATCTAATCCTGAATATGCAATTCCTAACCAATCAAATCCTGAATACACAAACCCAAACCAATCTAATCCTGAATGTACAATCCCGAACCAATCTAATCCTGAATACACAAACCCAAACCAATAAGATCCTGAATTCACAATCCTGAACCAATCTAATTCTGAATAAACAATGCCAATCCAATCAAATCCTGAATACACAAACCTAAACCAATCTAATCCCGAATACACAATCCCAAACCAGTCTAATCCTGAAAACACAATCCTGAACCAATCTAAACCCGAATACACAATACTGAAACAATGAAATCCTGAATACACAAACCTAAACCAATCTAATTCCGAATATACAATCCTGAACCAATCTAATCTCGAATATACAATCCCAAATTAAGGTAATCCTGAGTACACAATATCAAACCAATCTAATCCCGAGTACACAATACTGAATCAATCTAATCCCGAATACACAATTTTGAACCAATCTAATCCTGAATACACAATTCCGAACCATTCTAATCCTGAATACACAATCCTGAACCAATCTAATCGTGAATACAAAATCCTGAACCAATCAAATCCTGATACACAATCCAGAACCAATCTAATCCTGAATATGCAATTCCTAACCAATCAAATCCTGAGTACACAATTCGAAACCAATCTAATCCTGAATACACAATCCCAAACCAATCTAATCCTGAATACACAATCCCGAAACAATCTAATCCTGAATACATAATTTCGAACCAATCTAATCCTGAATACATAATTCCAAACCTATCTAATCCCGAATACACAATCCTGAATCAATCTAATTCCGAATAAACAATCCCGAACCAATCTAATCCTGAATGCACAATCCCGAACCAATCTAATGCTGAATACATAACCTCAAAGCCATTTAATCCTGAATACATAATCCTGAACCAATCAAATCCCAACCACACAATCCTAAATGAATATACTCACAAATACACAATTCCAAACAAATCCCAAATGCACAATCCCAAACAAATTTAATCCTGAATACACAATCCCGAACCAATCTAATCCTGAATACACAATCCCAATCCAATCAAATCCTGAATACGCAAACCTAAACCAATCTAATTCCGAATAAACAATCCAAACAGATCTAATCCTGAAAACACAATCCTGAACCAATCTAATCCGAATACACAATCCTGAAACAATCTAATCCTGAATATACAATCCTGAAACAATCTAATCCTGAATACACAATTTTGAACCAATCTAATCCTGAATACATAATTCTGAACCAATATAATCCTGAATACAGAATTCCAAACATTTCTAATTCCGAGTACACAATCCTGAATCAATGTAATCCCGAATACACAACCCTGAACCAATCGAATCCTGAATACAAAATTTCGAACCAATCTAATCCTGAATACAAATGCTCAAAGCCATTTAATCCTGAATACATAACCCTGAACCAATCAAATCCCAACCACACAATCCTAAATGAAAATACTCATGAATACTCAATCCCAAATAAATCCCAAATGTGCAATCCCAAAACAATCTAATCCTGAATACACAATGCCGAAACAATCAAATCCTGAATTCATAAAACCAAACCAATCTAATCCCGAATACACAATTCTGAACCAATCGAATCCTGAATACACAATCCCAAACCAATCTAATCCTGAACCCACAATCCCGAAACAATCTAATCCTGAATACACAATCCCGAACCAATCTAATCCTGAATACACAATCCCAATCCAATCAAATCCTGAATACACAAACCTAAACCAATCTAATTCCGAATAAACAATCCAAACAGATCTAATCCTGAAAACACAATCCTGAACCAATCTAATCCGAATACACAATCCTGAAACAATCTAATCCTGAATATACAATCCTGAAACAATCTAATCCTGAATACACAATTTTGAACCAATCTAATCCTGAATACATAATTCTGAACCAATATAATGCTGAATACAGAATTCCAAACATTTCTAATTCCGAGTACACAATCCTGAATCAATGTAATCCCGAATACACAACCCTGAACCAATCGAATCCTGAATACAAAATTTCGAACCAATCTAATCCTGAATACCAATGCTCAAAGCCATTTAATCCTGAATACATAACCCTGAACCAATCAAATCCCAACCACACAATCCTAAATGAAAATACTCATGAATATTCAATCCCAAATAAATCCCAAATGTGCAATCCCAAACCAATCTAATCCTGAATACACAATGCCGAAACAATCAAATCCTGAATTCATAAAACCAAACCAATCTAATCCCGAATACAAAATTCTGAACAAATCGAATCCTGAATACACAATCCCAAACCAATCTAATCCTGAACCCACAATCCTGAAACAATCTAATCCTGAATACATAATCCCGAACCAATCTAATCCTGAATACACAATCCCAATCCAATCAAATCTTGAATAGAAAACCTAAACCAATCTAATTCTGAATAAACAATCCAAACAGATCTAATCCTGAAAACACAATCCTGAACCAATCTAATCCGAATACACAATCCTGAAACAATCTAATCCTGAATATACAATCCTGAAACAATCTAATCCTGAATACACAATTTTGAACCAATCTAATCCTGAATACATAATTCTGAACCAATATAATCCTGAATACAGAATTCCAAACATTTCTAATTCCGAGTACACAATCCTGAATCAATGTAATCCCGAATACACAACCCTGAACCAATCGAATCCTGAATACAAAATTTCGAACCAATCTAATCCTGAATACCAATGCTCAAAGCCATTTAATCCTGAATACATAACCCTGAACCAATCAAATCCCAACCACACAATCCTAAATGAAAATACTCATGAATACTGAATCCCAAATAAATCCCAAATGAGCAATCCCAAACCAATCTAATCCTGAATACACAATGCCGAAACAAGCAAATCCTGAATTCATAAAACCAAACCAATCTAATCCCGAATACACAATTCTGAACAAATCGAATCCTGAATACACAATCCCAAACCAATCTAATCCTGAACCCACAATCCCGAAACAATCTAATCCTGAATACACAATTCCGAACCAATGTAATACTGAATGTACAATCCTGAATCAATCTAATTGTGAATACACAATCCTGAACCAATCAAATCCTGAGTACGCAATCCTGAACCAATCTAATCCTGAATATGCAATTCCTAACCAATCAAATCCTGAATGCACAAACCCAAACCAATCTAATCCTGAATATACAATCCTGAACCAATCTAATCCTGAACACACAATCCCGAGCAAATCAAATCCTGAATATACAATCCTGAACTAATCTAATTCTGAATAAACAATGCTAATCCAATCAAATCCTGAATACACAAACCTAAACCAATCTAATCGCGAACACACATTCCCAAACCAATCTAATCCTGAAAACACAATCCTGAACCAATCTAATCCCGAATAAACAATCCTGAAAAAATCTAATCCTGAATACATAAAACCTGAACCAATCTAATTCCCAATACACAATCCTGAACCAATCTAATCCTGAATATACAATCCCAAACTAAGCTAATCCTGAGTACACAATACCAAACCAATCTAATCCTGAAAACACAATCCTGAACCAATCTAATCCTGAATACACAATTCCAAACCAATCAAATCCTGAGTACACAATTCGAAACCAATCTAATCCTGAATATACAATCCCGAAACAATCTAATCCTGAATACATAATTTCGAACCAATCTAATCCTGAATACATAATTCCAAACCTATCTAATCCCGAATACACATTCCTGAATCAATCTAATCCCGAATAAACAATCCCGAACCAATCTAATCCTGAATACACAATCCAGAACCAATCTAATGCTGAATACATAACCTCAAAGCCATTTAATCCTGAATACATAATCCTGAACCAATCAAATCCCAACCACACAATCCTAAATGAATATACTCACAAATACACAATTCCAAACAAATCCCAAATGCACAATCCCAAATAGATTTAATCCTGAATACACAATCCCGAACCAATCTAATCCTGAATACACAATCCAAATCCAATCAAATCCTGAATACACAAACCTAAACCAATCTAATTCCGAATAAACAATCCAAACAGATCTAATCCTGAAAACACAATCCTGAACCAATCTAATCCGAATACACAATCCTGAAACAATCTAATCCTGAATATACAATCCTGAAACAATCTAATCCTGAATACACAATTTTGAACCAATCTAATCCTGAATACATAATTCTGAACCATTATAATCCTGAATACAGAATTCCAAACATTTCTAATTCTGAGTACACAATCCTGAATCAATGTAATCCCGAATACACAACCCTGAACCAATCGAATCCTGAATACAAAATTTCGAACCAATCTAATCCTGAATACAAATGCTCAAAGCCATTTAATCCTGAATACATAACCCTGAACCAATCAAATCCCAACCACACAATCCTAAATGAAAATACTCATGCATACTCAATCCCAAATAAATCCCAAATGTGCAATCCCAAAACAATCTAATCCTGAATACATAATGCCGAAACAATCAAATCCTGAATTCATAAAACCAAACCAATCTAATCCCGAATACACAATTCTGAACCAATCGAATCCTGAATACACAATCCCAAACCAATCTAATCCTGAACCCACAATCCCGAAACAATCTAATCCTGAATACACAATCCCGAACCAATCTAATCCTGAATACACAATCCCAATCCAATCAAATCCTGAATACACAAACCTAAACCAATCTAATTCTGAATAAACAATCCAAACAGATCTAATCCTGAAAACACAATCCTGAACCAATCTAATCCGAATACACAATCCTGAAACAATCTAATCCTGAATATACAATCCTGAAACAATCTAATCCTGAATACACAATTTTGAACCAATCTAATCCTGAATACATAATTCTGAACCAATATAATCCTGAATACAGAATTCCAAACATTTCTAATTCCGAGTACACAATCCTGAATCAATGTAATCCCGAATACACAACCCTGAACCAATCGAATCCTGAATACAAAATTTCGAACCAATCTAATACTGAATACCAATGCTCAAAGCCTTTTAATCCTGAATACATAACCCTGAACCAATCAAATCCCAACCACACAATCCTAAATGAAAATACTCATGAATACTCAATCCCAAATAAATCCCAAATGTGCAATCCCAAACCAATCTAATCCTGAATACACAATGCCGAAACAATCAAATCCTGAATTCATAAAACCAAACCAATCTAATCCCGAATACACAATTCTGAACCAATCGAATCCTGAATACACAATCCCAAACCAATCTAATCCTGAACCCACAATCCCGAAACAATCTAATCCTGAATACATAATCCCGAACCAATCTAATCCTGAACACACAATCCCAATCCAATCAAATCCTGAATACACAAACCTAAACCAATCTAATTCTGAATAAACAATCCAAACAGATCTAATCCTGAAAACACAATCCTGAACCAATCTAATCCGAATACACAATCCTGAAACAATCTAATCCTGAATATACAATCCTGAAACAATCTAATCCTGAATACACAATTTTGAACCAATCTAATCCTGAATACATAATTCTGAACCAATATAATCCTGAATACAGAATTCCAAACATTTCTAATTCCGAGTACACAATCCTGAATCAATGTAATCCCGAATACACAACCCTGAACCAATCGAATCCTGAATACAAAATTTCGAACCAATCTAATCCTGAATACCAATGCTCAAAGCCATTTAATCCTGAATACATAACCCTGGACCAATCAAATCCCAACCACACAATCCTAAATGAAAATACTCATGAATACTCAATCCCAAATAAATCCCAAATGTGCAATCCCAAACCAATCTAATCATGAATACACAATGCCGAAACAATCAAATCCTGAATTCATAAAACCAAACCAATCTAATCCCGAATACACAATTCTGAACAAATCGAATCCTGAATACACAATCCCAAACCAATCTAATCCTGAACCCACAATCCCGAAACAATCTAATCCTGAATACACAATTCCGAACCAATGTAATACTGAATGTACAATCCTGAATCAATCTAATTGTGAATACACAATCCTGAACCAATCAAATCCTGAGTACGCAATCCTGAACCAATCTAATCCTGAATATGCAATTCCTAACCAAACAAATCCTGAATGCACAAACCCAAACCAATCTAATCCTGAATATACAATCCTGAACCAATATAATCCTGAACACACAATCCCGAGCAAATCAAATCCTGAATATACAATCCTGAACCAATCTAATTCTGAATAAACAATGCTAATCCAATCAAATCCTGAATACACAAACCTAAACCAATCTAATCGCGAACACACATTCCCAAACCAATCTAATCCTGAAAACACAATCCTGAACCAATCTAATCCCGAATACACAATCCTGAAACAATCCAATCCTGAATACACAAACCTGAACCGATCTAATTCCGAATATACAATCCTGAACCAATCTAATCCCGAATATACAATCCCAAACTAAGCTAATCCTGAGTACACAATACCAAACCAATCTAATCCTGAAAACAGAATCATAAACCAATCAAATCCTGAGTACACAATCCCGAATCAATCTAATCCTGAATATGCAATTTCTAACCAATCAAATCCTGAATATACAATCCCGAACCAATCTAATCCTGAATACACAAACCCAAACCAATAAGATCCTGAATTCACAATCCTGAACCAATCTAAGCCTGAAAACACAATCCTGAACCAATCTAAACCCGAATACACAATCCTGAAACAATCTATCCTGAATACATAAACCTAAACCAATCTAATTCCGAATATAACATCCTGAAATAATCTAAACTCGAATACACAATCCCAAACTAAGGTAATGCTGAGAACACAATATCAAACCAATCTAATCCCGAATACACAATCCTGAATCAATCTAATCCCGAATACACAATTCTGAACCAATCTAATCCTGAATACACAATTCCGAACCAAACTAATCCTGAATACACAATCCTGAACCAATCAAATACTGAATATACAATCCCGAACCAATCTAATCCTGAATACACAAACCCAAACCAATAAGATCCTGAATTCACAATCCTGAACCAATCTAAGCCTGAATAAAAAATGCCATTCCAATCAAATCCTGAATAAACAAACCCAAACAAACCCAATCCTGAATATACAATCGTGAACCAATCTAATCCTGTATACACAAAACCAAACCAATCTAATTCTGAATACACAATCCTGAACCAATCAGATCCTGAAAACTCAATCCTGAACCAATCTAATACTGAATAAACAATGCCAATCCAATCAAATCCTGAATAAACAAACCTAAACCAATCTAATCCCGAATACACAATCCCAAACCAGTCTAATCCTGAAAACACAATCCTGAACCAATCTAAACCCGAATACACAATACTGAAACAATCTAATCCTGAATACACAAACCTAAACCAATCTAATTCCGAATATACCATCCTGAACCAATCTAATCTCGATTATACAATCCCAAACTAAGGTAATCCTGAGTACACAATATCAAACCAATCTAATCCCGAGTACACAATACTGAATCAATCTAATCCCGAATACACAATTCTGAACCAATCTAATCCTGAATACACAATTCCGAACCAATCTAATCCTGAATACACAATCCTGAACCAATCTAATCGTGAATACAAAATCCTGAACCAATCAAATCCTGATACACAATCCAGAACCAATCTAATCCTGAATATGCAATTCCTAACCAATCAAATCCTGAATACACAAACCCAAACCAATCTAATCCTGAATATACAATCCCGAACCAATCTAATCCTGAATGCACAAACCCAAAACAATAAATCCTGAATTCACAATCCTGAAACAATCTAATCCTGAATAAACAATGCCAATCCAATCAAATCCTGAATACACAAACCTAAACCAATCTAATCATGAACACACAATCCCAAACCAATCTAATCCTGAAAAAAACAATCCTGAACCAATCTAATCCCGAATAAACAATCCTGAAAAAATCTAATCCTGAATACACAAACCTGAACCAATCTAATTCCCAATATACAATCCTGAACCAATCTAATCCTGAATATACAATCCCAAACCAATCTAATCCTGAATACACAATCCAGAACCAATCTAATGCTGAATACATAACCTCAAAGCCATTTAATCCTGAATACATAATCCTGAACCAATCAAATCCCAACCACACAATCCTAAATGAATATACTCACAAATACACAATTCCAAACAAATCCCAAATGCACAATCCCAAACAGATTTAATCCTGAATACACAATCCCGAACCAATCTAATCCTGAATACACAATCCAAATCCAATCAAATCCTGAATACACAAACCTAAACCAATCTAATTCCGAATAAACAATCCAAACAGATCTAATCCTGAAAACACAATCCTGAACCAATCTAATCCGAATACACAATCCTGAAACAATCTAATCCTGAATATACAATCCTGAAACAATCTAATCCTGAATACACAATTTTGAACCAATCTAATCCTGAATACATAATTCTGAACCATTATAATCCTGAATACAGAATTCCAAACATTTCTAATTCTGAGTACACAATCCTGAATCAACATAATCCCGAATACACAACCCTGAACCAATCTAATCCCGAATACAAAATTCTGAACCAATCGAATCCTGAATACACAATCCCAAACCAATCTAATCCTGAACCCACAATCCCGAAACAATCTAATCCTGAATACACAATTCCGAACCAATGTAATACTGAATATACAATCCTGAATCAATCTAATTGTGAATACACAATCCTGAACCAATCAAATCCTGAGTATGCAATCCTGAACCAATCTAATCCTGAATATGCAATTCCTAACCAATCAAATACTGAATGCACAAACCCAAACCAATCTAATCCTGAATATACAATCCTGAACCAATCTAATCCTGAACACACAATCCCGAACCAATCAAATCCTGAATATACAATCCTGAACCAATCTAATTCTGAATAAACAATGCCAATCCAATCAAATCCTGAATACACAAACCTAAACCAATTTAATCGCGAACACACATTCCCAAACCAATCTAATCCTGAAAACACAATCCTGATGCAATCTAATCCCGAATACACAATCCTGAAACAATCCAATCCTGAATACACAGACCTGAACCAATCTAATTCCGAATATACAATGCTGAACCAATCTAATCCCGAATATACAATCCCAAACTAAGCTAATCCTGAGTACACAATACCAAACCAATCTAATCCTGAAAACAGAATCATGAACCAATCAAATCCTGAGTACACAATCCCGAACCAAGCTAATCCTGAATATGCAATTCCTAACCAATCAAACCCTGAATACACAAACCCAAACCAATCTAATCTTGAATATACAATCCCTAACCAATCTAATCCTGAATAAACAATCCAAAACCAATCTAATCCTGAATACACAATCCCAAACCAATCAAATCCTGAATATACAATACCGAAACAACCTTATCCTCAATACACAAACCCAAACCAATAAGATCCTGAATTCACAATCCTGAACTAATCTAATCCTGAATAAACAATGCCATTCCAATCAAATCCTGAATAAACAAACCTAAACAAACCTAATCCTGAATATACAATCGTGAACCAATCTAATCCTGTATACACAATCCCAAACCAATCTAATCCTGAATACCGAATCCTGAACCAATCAGATCCTGAAAACTCAATCCTGAACCAATCTAATCCTGAATAAACAATGCCAATCCAATCAAATCCTGAATACACAAATCTAAACCAATCTAATCCCGAATAAACAATCCCAAACCAGTCTAATCCTGAAAACACAATCCTGAACCAATCTAAACCCGCATATACAATCCTGAAACAATCTAATCCTGAATACACAAACCTAAACCAATCTCGTTCCGAATATAGCATCCTGAACCAATCTAATCTCGAATATACAATCCCAAACTTCCGTAATCCTGAGTACACAATATCAAACCAATCTAATCCCGAATACACAATCCTGAATCAATCTAATCCCGAATACACAATTCTGAACCAATCTAATCCTGAAGATACAATTCCGAACCAATCTAATCCTGAATACACAATCCTGAACCAATCTAATCGTGAATACACAATCCTGAACCCATCAAATCGTGAATATGCAATTCCTAACAAATCAAATCCTGAATACACAAACCCAAACCAATCTAATCCTGAATATACAATCCTGAACCAATCTAATCCTGAATACAAAAACCCATACCAATCTAATCCTGAATACACAATCCTGAACCAATCAAATTCTGAATATACAATCCAGAACCAATCTAATCCTGAATACACTAACCCAAACCAATCAGATCCTGAATTCACAATCCTGAACCAATCTAATTCTGAATAAACAATGCCAATCCAATCAAATCCTGAATACACAAACCTAAACCAATCTAATCGCGAACACACAATCCCAAACCAATCTAATCCTGAAAACACAATCCTGAACCAATCTAATCCTGAATAAACAAGGCCAATGCAATCAAATCCTGAATACACAAACCTGAACCAATATAATTCCAAATATACAATCTTGAACCAATCTAATCCGAATAAACAATCCCAAACTAAGCTAATCCTGAGGACACAATACCAAACCAATCTAATTCTGAAAACACAATCCTGAACCAATCTAATCCTGAATACACAATCCCAAATCAATCTAATCCAGAATACACAATTCCGAACCAATCTAATCCTGAATACATAATTTTAAACCAATCTAATCCTGAATACATAATTCCAAACCTATCTAAACCCGAATACACAATTCTGAATCAAGCTAATCGCGAATACGCAATCCCGAACCAATCTAATCCTGAATACACAATTCCAAACCTATCTAATCCCGAATACCCAATCCCAAACCAATCTAATCCAGAATACGCAATCCCGAACCAATCTAATCCTGAATACACAATTCCAAACCTATCTAATCCCGAATACACAATCCCAAACCAATCTAAACCCGAATACAAAATCCCGAAACAATCTAATCCTGAATACACAAACCAAAACCAATCTAATTCCGAATATACCATCCTGAACCAATCTAATCTCGAATATACAATCCCAAACTAAGGTAATCCTGAGTATACAATATCAAACCAATCTAATCCCGAATACACAATCCTGAATCAATCTAATCCCGAATACACAATTCTGAACGTATCTAATCCTGAATACACAATTCCGAACCAATCTAATCCTGAATACACAATCCTGAACCAATCTAATCGTGAATACACAATCCTGAACAAGTCAAATCCTGAGTACACAATCCCCAACCAATCTCATCCTGAATATGCAATTCCTAACCAAGCAAATCCTGAATACACAAACCCAAACCAATCTCATCCTGAATATACAATCCTGAACCAATCTAATCCTGAATACACAATCCCAAACCAATCTAATCCTGAATACACAATCCCGAACCAATCATATCCTGAATATACAATCCCGAACCAATCTAATCCTGAATACACAAACCCAAACCAATAAGATCCTGAATTCACAATCCTGAACCAATCTAATCCTGAATAAACAATGCCATTCCAATCAAATCCTGAATAAACAAACACAAACAAACCTAATCCTGAATATACAATCGTGAACCAATCTAATCCTGTATACACAAAACGAAACCAATCTAATCCTGAATACACAATCCTGAACCAATCAGATCCTGAAAACTCAATCCTGAACCAATCTAATCCTGAATAAACAATGCCAATCAAAACCAATCCTGAATACACTAACCTAAACCAATCTAATCCCGAATACACAAACCCAAACCAGTCTAATCCTGAAAACACAATCCTGAACCAATCTAAACCCGAATACACAATCCTGAAACAATCTGATGCTGAATACACAAACCTAAACCAATCTAATTCCGAATATATCATCCTGAACCAATCTAATCTCGAATATACAATCCCAAACTAAGGTAATACTGAGTACACAATATCAAACCAATCTAATCCCGAATACACAATCCTGAATCAATCTAATCCCGAATACACAATTCTGAACCAATCTAATCCTGAATACACAGTTCCGAACCAATCTAATCCTGAATACACAATCCCGAACCAATCAAATCCAGAATATACAATACCGAACCAATCTAATCCTGAATACACAAACCCAAACCAATAAGATCCTGAATTCACAATCCTGAACCAATCTAATCCTGAATGAACAATGCCATTCCAATCAAATCCTGAATAAACAAACCCAAACAAACCTAATCCTGATTATACAACCGTGAACCAATCTAATCCTGTATACACAATCCCAAACCAATCTAATCCTGAATACACAATCCTGAACCAATCAGGTCCTGAAAACTCAATCCTGAACCAATCTAATCCTGAATAAACAATGCCAAACCAATCAAATCCTGAATACACAAACCTAAACCAATCTAATCCCGAATACACAATCCCAAACCAGTCTAATCCTGAAAACACAATCCTGAACCAATCTGAACCCGAATACACAATCCTGAAACAATCTAATCCTGAATACACAAACCTAAACCAATCTAGTTCCGAATATAGCATCCTGAACCAATCTAATCTCGAATATACAATCCCAAACTAAGGTAATACTGAGTACACAATATCAAACCAATCTAATCCCGAATACACAATCCTGAAACAGTCTAATCCCGAATACACAATTCTGAACCAATCTAATCCTGAAGACACAATTCTGAACCAATCTAATCCTGAATACACAATCCTGAACCAATCTAATCGTGAATACACAATCCTGAACCCATCAAATCGTGAATATGCAATTTCTAACAAATCAAATCCTGAATACACAAACCCAAACCAATCTAATCCTGAATATACAATCCTGAACCAATCTAATCCTGAATACAAAAACCCAAACCAATCTAATCCTGAATACACAATCCTGAACCAATCAAATTCTGAATATACAATCCCGAACCAATCTAATCCTGAATACACTAACCCAAACCAATCAGATCCTGAATTCACAATCCTGAACCAATCTAATTCTGAATAAACAATGCCAATCCAATCAAATCCTGAATACACAAACCTAAACCAATCTAATCGCGAACACACAATCCCAAACCAATCTAATCCTGAAAACACAATCCTGAACCAATCTAATCCCGAATTCACAATCCTGAAACAATCTAATCCTGAATACACAAACCTGAACCAATCTAATTCCGAATATACAATCCTGAACCAATCTAATCCCGAATATACAATCCCAAACTAAGCTAATCCTGAGTACACAATACCAAACCAATCTAATCCTGAAAACACAATCCTGAACCAATCAAATCCTGAATACGCAATCCCGAAACAATCTAATCCTGAATACAGAAACCCAAACCAATCAGATCCTGAATTCAGAATCCTGAACCAATCTAATCCTGAATAAACAAGGCCAATGCAATCAAATCCTGAATACACAAACCTGAACCAATATAATTCCAAATATACAATCTTGAACCAATCTAATCCCAATATACAATCCCAAACTAAGCTAATCCTGAGGACACAATACCAAACCAATCTAATCCTGAAAACACAATCCTGAACCAATCTAATCCTGAATACACAATCCCAAACCAATCTAATCCTGAATACACAATCCTGAACCAATCAGATCCTGAAAACTCAATCCTGAACCAATCTAATCCTGAATAAACAATGCCAAACCAATCAAATCCTGAATACACAAACCTAAACCAATCTAATCCCGAATACACAATCCCAAACCAGTCCAATCCTGAAAACACAATCCTGAACCAATCTGAACCCGAATACACAATCCTGAAACAATCTAATCCTGAATACACAAACCTAAACCAATCTAGTTCCGAATATAGCATCCTGAACCAATCTAATCTCGAATATACAATCCCAAACTAAGGTAATACTGAGTACACAATATCAAACCAATCTAATCCCGAATACACAATCCTGAAACAGTCTAATCCCGAATACACAATTCTGAACCAATCTAATCCTGAAGACACAATTCTGAACCAATCTAATCGTGAATACACAATCCTGAACCAATCTAATCGTGAATACACAATCCTGAACCCATCAAATCGTGAATATGCAATTTCTAACAAATCAAATCCTGAATACACAAACCCAAACCAATCTAATCCTGAATATACAATCCTGAACCAATCTAATCCTGAATACAAAAACCCAAACCAATCTAATCCTGAATACACAATCCTGAACCAATCAAATTCTGAATATACAATCCCGAACCAATCTAATCCTGAATACACTAACCCAAACCAATCAGATCCTGAATTCACAATCCTGAACCAATCTAATTCTGAATAAACAATGCCAATCCAATCAAATCCTGAATACACAAACCTAAACCAATCTAATCGCGAACACACAATCCCAAACCAATCTAATCCTGAAAACACAATCCTGAACCAATCTAATCCCGAATTCACAATCCTGAAACAATCTAATCCTGAATACACAAACCTGAACCAATCTAATTCCGAATATACAATCCTGAACCAATCTAATCCCGAATATACAATCCCAAACTAAGCTAATCCTGAGTACACAATACCAAACCAATCTAATCCTGAAAACACAATCCTGAACCAATCAAATCCTGAATACGCAATCCCGAAACAATCTAATCCTGAATACAGAAACCCAAACCAATCAGATCCTGAATTCAGAATCCTGAACCAATCTAATCCTGAATAAACAAGGCCAATGCAATCAAATCCTGAATACACAAACCTGAACCAATATAATTCCAAATATACAATCTTGAACCAATCTAATCCCAATATACAATCCCAAACTAAGCTAATCCTGAGGACACAATACCAAACCAATCTAATCCTGAAAACACAATCCTGAACCAATCTAATCCTGAATACACAATCCTGAACCAATCTAATCGTGAATACACAATCCTGAAGCAATCAAATCCTGAGTACACAATCCCCAACCAATCTCATCCTGAATATGAAATTCCTAACCAATCAAATCCTGCATACACAAACCCAAACCAATCTAATCCTGAATATACAATCCTGAACCAGTCTAATCCTGAATACACAATCACAAACCAATCTAATCCTGAATACACAATCCCGAACCAATCAAATCCTGAATATACAATCCCAAACCAATCTAATCCTGAATACACAAACCCAAACCAATAAGATCCTGAATTCACAATCCTGAACCAATCTAATCCTGAATAAACAATGCCATTCCAATCAAATCCTGAATAAACAAACCCAAACAAACCTAATCCTGAATATACAATCGTGAACCAATCTAATCCTGTATACACAATCCCAAACCAATCTAATCCTGAATACGCAATCCTGAACCAATCAGATCCTGAAAACTCAATCCTGAACCAATCTAATCCTGAATAAGCAATGCCAATCCAATCAAATCCTGAATACACAAACCTAAACCAATCTAATCCCGAATACACAATCCCAAACCAGTCTAATCCTGAAAACACAATCCTGAACCAATCTAAACCCGAATACACAATTCTGAAACAATCTAATCCTGAATACACAAACCTAAACCAATCTAATTCCGAATATACCATCCTGAACCAATCTAATCAAGAATATACAATCCCAAAATAAGGTAATCCTGAGTACACAATATCAAACCAATCTAATCCAGAATACACAATCCTGAATCAATCTAATCCCGAATACACAATTCTGAACCAATCTAATCCTGAATACACAATTCCGAACCAATCTAATCCTGAATACACAATCATGAACGAATCTAATCGTGAATACACAATCCTGAACAAGTCAAATTTTGAGTACACAATCCCCAACCAATCTCATCCTGAATATGCAATTCCTAACCAATCAAATCCTTAATACACAAAACCAAACCAATCTAATCCTGAATATACAATCCTGAACCAATCTAATCCTGAATACACAATCCCAAACCAATCTAATCCTGAATACACAATCCCGAACCAATCAAATCCTGAACATACAATCCCGAAACAATCTAATCCTGAATACACAAACCCAAACCAATCAGATCCTGAATTCACAATCCTGAACAAATCTAATCCTGAATAAAAAAGGCCAATGCAATCAAATCCTGAATACACAAACCTGAACCAATCTAATTCCAAATATACTGTCTTGAACCAATCTAATCCCGAATATACAATCCCAAACTAAGCTAATCCTGAGGACACAATACCAAACCAATCTAATCCTTAAAACACAATCCTGAACCAATCTAATCCTGAATACACAATCCCAAACCAATCAAATCCTGAGTACACAATTCGAAACCAAACTAATCCTGACTACACAATCCCAAAACAATCTTAACCGGAATACACAATCCCAAACCAATCTAATCCTGAATACATAATTTCGAACCAATCTAATCCTGAATACATAATTCCAAACGTATCTAATCCCAAATACACAATTCTGAATCAATCTAATCGCGAATACACAATCCCGAACCAATCTAATCCTGAATACACAATTCCAAACCTATCTAATCCTGAATACAAAATCCCAAACCAATCTAATCCAGAACCCATAATCCAGAACCAATCTTATCCTGAATACACAAACCCAAACCAATAATATCCTGAATTCACAATCCTGAACCAATCTAATCCTGAATAAACAATGCCAATCCAATCAAATCCTGAATACAGAAACCTAAACCAATCTAATCATGAACACACAATCCCAAACCAATCTAATCCTGAAAACACAATCCTGAACCAATCTAATCCCGAATAAACAATCCTGAAAAAATATAATCCTGAATACACAATCCTGAACCAATCTAACTCCGAATATACAATCCTGAACCAATCTAATCCCGAATATACAATCCCAAACTAAGCTAATCCTGAGTACACAATACCAAACCAATCTAATCCTGAAAACACAATCCTGAAACAATCAAATCCTGAATACACAATCCCAAACCAATCAAATCCTGAGTACACAATTCGAAACCAATCTAATCCTGAATACACAATCCAATACCAATCTAATCCAGAATACAAAGTCCCGAAACAATCTAATCCTGAATACATAATTTCGAACCAATCTAATCCTGAATACGTAATTCCAAACCTATCTAATCCCGAATACACAATCCTGAATCAATCTAATCCCGAATAAACAATCCCGAACCAATCTAATCCTGAATACACAATCCCGAAGCAATCTAATGCTGAATACATAACCTCAAAGCCATTTAATCCTGAATACATAATCCTGAACCAATCAAATCCCAACCACACAATCCTAAATGAATATACTCACAAATACACAATTCCAAACAAATCCCAAATGCACAATCCCAAACAAATTTAATCCTGAATACACAATCACGAACCAATCTAATCCTGAATACACAATCCCAATCCAATCAAATCCTGAATACACAAACCTAAACCCATCTAATTCCGAATAAACAATCCAAACAGATCTAATCCTGAAAACACAATCTTGAACCAATCTAATCCGAATACACAATCCTGAAACAATCTAATCCTCAATATACAATCCTGAAACAATCTAATCCTGAATACACAATTTTGAACCAATCTAATCCTGAATACATAATTCTGAACCAATGTAATCCTGAATACAGAATTCCAAACATTTCTAATTCCGAGTACACAATCCTGAATCAATGTAATCCCGAATACACAACCCTGAACCAATCGAATCCTGAATACAAAATTTCGAACCAATCTAATCCTGAATACAAATGCTCAAAGCCATTTAATCCTGAATACATAACCCTGAACCAATCAAATCCCAACCACACAATCCTAAATGAAAATACTCATGAATACTCAATCCCAAATAAATCCCAAATGTACAATCCCAAACCAATCTAATCCTGAATACACATTGCCGAAACAATCTAATCCTGAATTCATAAAACCAAACCAATCTAATCCCGAATACACAATTCTTAACCAATCGAATCCTGAATACACAATCCCAAACCAATCTAATCCTGAACCCACAATCCCGAACCAATCTAATCCTGAATACACAATTCCGAACCAATGTAATACTGAATATACAATCCTGAATCAATCTAATTGTGAATACACAATCCTGAACCAATCAAATCCTGAGTACGCAATCCTGAACCAATCCAATCCTGAATATGCAATTCCTAACCAATCAAATCCTGAATGCACAAACCCAAACCAATCTAATCCTGAATATACAATCCTGAACCAATCTAATCCTGAACACACAATCCCGAACCAATCAAATCCTGAATATACAATCCCAAACCAATCTAAACCTGAATACACAAACCCAAACCAATAAGATCCTGAATTCACAATCCTGAACCAATCTAATCCTAAATAAACAATGCCAATCCAATCAAATACTGAATACACAATCCCAAACCAATCTAATCCAGAATACACAATCCCGAACCAATCTAATCCTGAATACAAATTTTCGAACCAATCAAATCCTGAATACATAATTCCAAACCTCTCTAATCCCGAATACACAATCCTGAACCAATCTAATACGAATACACAATCCCAAACCAATCTAATCCTGAACCCACAATCCCGAGCAAATCTAATCCTGAATACACAATCCTGAACCAATCTAATTGTGAATACACAATCCTGAACCAATCAAATCCTGAGTAGACAATCCCGAACCAATCTAATCCGGAATATGCAATTGCTAACAAATCAAATCCTGAATACACAAACCCAAACCAATCTAATCCTGAATATACAATCCTGAACCAATCTAATCCTGAATACACAATCCCAAACCAATCTAATCCTGAATACACAATCCCGAACCAATCAAATCCTGAATATACAATCCTGAACCAATCTAATCCTGAATACACAAACCCAAACCAATAAGATCCTGAATTCACAATCCTGAACCAATCTAATCCTGAATAAACAATGCCAATCCAATCTAATCCTGAATACACAAACCCAAACCAATCTAATCCTGAATATACAATCGTGAACCAATCTAATCCTTTATACAAAATCCCGAACCAATCTAATCCTGAATACACAATCCCGAACCAATCACATCCTGACAATACATCCTGAACCAATCTAATCCTGAATACACAAACCCAAACCAATCAGATCCTGAAAACTCAATCCTCAACCAATCAAATCCTGAATAAACAATGCCAATCCAATCAAATCCTGAATACGCAAACCTAAACCAATCTAATCCCGAATACACAATCCTGAAACAATCTAATCCTGAATACACAAACCTGAAAAAATCTAATTTTGAATATACAATCCTGAACCAATCTAATCCCGAATACACAATCCCAAACTAAGATATCCTGAGTACACTATACCAAACCAATCTAATCCCGAATACATCATCCTGAATCAATCTGCTTCCGAATACACAATCCTGTACCAATCTAATCCTGAATACACAATTCCGAACCAATCTAATCCTGAATACACAATCCTGTACCAATCTAATCGTGAATACAAAATCCTGAACCAATCTAATCCTGAGTACACAATCCCGAACCGATCTAATCCTGAATATACAATCCCGAACCAATCTAATCCTGAATACACAAACCCAAACCAATAATATCCTGAATTCACAATCCTGAACCAATCTAATCCTGAATATACAATGCCAATCCAATCAAATCCTGAATACACAAACCTAAACCAATCTAATCATGAACACACAATCCCAAACCAATCTAATCCTGAAAACACAATCCTGAACCAATCTAATCCCGAATAAACAATCCTGAAAAAATCTAATCCTGAATACACAAACCTGAACAAATCTAATTCCGAATATACAATCCTGAACCAATCTAATCCCGAATATACAATCCCAAACTAAGCTAATCCTGAGTACACAATACCAAACCAATCTAATCCCGAATACACCATCCTGAATCAATCTACTCCCGAATATACAATCCTGAACCAATCTAATCCTGAATACACAATTCTGAACCAATCTAATCCTGAATACACAATCCTGAAACAATCTAATCGGGAATACACATCCTGAACCCGTCAAATCCTGAGTACACAATCCCCAACCAATCTCATCCTGAATATGCAATTCCTAACCAATCAAATCCTGAATACACAAACCCAAACCAATCTCATCCTGAATATACAATTCTGAACCAATCTAATCCTGAATACACAATCCCAAACCAATCTAATCCTGAATACACAATCCCAAACCAATCAAATCCTGAATATACAATCCCGAACCAATCTAATCCTGAATACACAAACCCAAACCAATAAGATCCTGAATTCACAATCCTGAACCAATCTAAGCCTGAATAAACAATGCCATTCCAATCAAATCCTGAATAAACAAACCCAAACAAACCCAATCTAGAATATACAATTGTGAACCAATCTAATCCTGTATACACAATCCCAAAACAATCTAATCCTGAATACGCAATCCTGAACCAATCAGATCCTGATAACTCAATCCTGAACCAATCTAATCCTGAATAAACAATGCCAATCCAATCAAATCCTGAATACACAAACCTAAACCAATCTAAACCCGAATACACAATCCCAAACCAGTCTAATCCTGAAAACACAATCCTGAACCAATCTAAACCCGAATACACAATCCTGAAACAATCTAATCCTGAATACACAAACCTAAACCAATCTAAGTCCGAATATACCATCCTGAACCAATCTAATCTCGAATATACAATCCCAAACTAAGGTAATCCTGAGTACACAATATCAAACCAATCTAATCCCGAGTACACAATCCTGAATCAATTTAATCCGGAATACACAATTCTGAACCAATCTAATCCTGAATACACAATTCCGAACCAATCTAATCCTGAATACACAATCCTGAACCAATCTAATCGTGAAGACAAAATCCCGAACCAATCAAATCCTGAATATGCAATTCCTAACCAATCAAATCCTGAATACACAAACCCAAACCAATCAGATCCTGAAAACTCAATCCTGAACCAATCAAATCCTGAATAAACAATGCCAATCCAATCAAATCCTGCATATGCAAACCTAAACCAATCTAATCCCGAATACACAATCCTGAAACAATCTAATCCTGAATACACAAACCTAAACCAATCTAATTTCGAATATACAATCCTGAACCAATCTAATCCCGAATATAGAATCCCAAACTAAGATAATCCTGAGTACACTATACCAAACCAATCTAATCCCGAATACACCATCCTGAATCAATCTGCTTCCGAATACACAATCCTGTACCAATCTAATCCTGAATACACAATTCCGAACCAATCTAATCCTGAATACACAATCCTGAACCAATCTAATCGTGAATACAAAATCCTGAACCAATCAAATCCTGAGTACACAATCCCGAACCGATCTAATCCTGAATATACAATCCCGAACCAATCTAATCCTGAATACACAAACCCAAACCAAAAATATCCTGAATTCACAACCCTGAACCAATCGAATCCTGAATAAACAATGCCAATCCAATCAAATCCTGAATACACAAACCTAAACCAATCTAATCATGAACACACAATCCCAAACCAATCTAATCCTGAAAACACAATCCTGAACCAATCTAATCCCGAATAAACAATCCTGAAAAAATCTAATCCTGAATACACAAACCTGAACAAATCTAATTCCGAATATACAATCCTGAACCAATCTAATCCTGAATAAACAATCCCAAACTAAGCTAATCCTGAGTACACAATACCAAACCAATCTATTCCCGAATACACCATCCTGAATCAATCTACTCCCGAATATACAATCCTGAAGCAATCTAATCCTGAATACACAATTCCGAACCAATCTAATCCTGAATACACAATCCTGAACCCATCTAATCGTGAATACACAATCCTGAACCAGTCAAATCCTGAGTACACAATCCCCAACCAATCTCATCCTGAATATGCAATTCCTAACCAATCAAATGGTGAATACACAAACCCAAACCAATCTCATCCTGAATATAAAATCCTGAACCAATCTAATCCTGAATACACAATCCCAAACCAATCTAATCCTGAATACACAATCCCAAACCAATCAAATCCTGAATATACAATCCCGAACCAATCTAATCCTGAATACACAAACCCAAACCAATAAGATCCTGAATTCACAATCCTGAACCAATCTAAGCCTGAATCAACAATGCCATTCCAATCAAATCCTGAATAAACAAACCCATACAAACCCAATCCTGAATATACAATCGTGAACCAATCTAATCCTGTATACACAATCCCAAACCAATCTTATCCTGAATACAGAATCCTGAACCAATCAGATCCTGATAACTCAATCCTGAACCAATCTAATCCTGAATAAACAATGCCAATCCAATCAAATCCTGAATACACAAACCTAAACCAATCTAAACCCGAATACACAATCCCAAACCAGTCTAATCCTGAAAACACAATCCTGAACCAATCTAAACCCGAATACACAATCCTGTAACAATCTAATCCTGAATACACAAACCTAAACCAATCTAATTCCGAATATACCATCCTGAACCAATCTAATCTCGAATATACAATCCCAAACTAAGGTAATCCTGAGTACACAATATCAAACCAATCTAATCCCGAGTACACAATCCTGAATCAATCTAATCCCGAATACACAATTCTGAACCAATCTAATCCTGAATACACAATTCCGAACCAATCTAATCCTGAATACACAATCCTGAACCAATCTAATCGTGAATACAAAATCCTGAACCAATCAAATCCTGATACACAATCCAGAACCAATCTAATCCTGAATATGCAATTCCTAACCAATCAAATCCTGAATACACAAACCCAAACAAATCTAATCCTGAATATACAATCCCGAACCAATCTAATCCTGAATACACAAACCCAAACCAATCAGATCCTGAATTCACAATCCTGAACCAATCTAATCCTGAATAAACAATGCCAATCCAATCAAATCCTGAATACACAAACCTAAACCAATCTAATCATGAACACACAATCCCAAACCTATCTAATCCTGAAAACACAATCCTGAACCAATCTAATCCCGAATAAACAATCCTGAAAAAATCTAATCCTGAATACACAAACCTGAACCAATCTAATTCCGAATATACAATCCTGAACCAATCTAATCGCGAATATACCATCCCAAACTAAGCTAATCCTGAGTACAAAATACCAAACCAATCTAATCCTGAAAACACAATCCTGAACCAAACTAATCCTGAATACACAATCCCAAACCAATCAAATCCTGAGTACACAATTCGAAACCAATCTAATCCTGAATACACAATCCAAAAGCAATCTAATCCAGAATACACAGACCCGAAACAATCTAATCCTGAATACATAATTTCGAACCAATCTAATCCTGAATACATAATTCCAAACCTATCTAATCCCGAATACACAATTCTGAACCAATCTAATCCTGAATACACAATTCCGAACCAATCTAATCCTGAATACACAATCCTGAACCAATCTAATCATGAATACAAAATCCTGAACCAATCAAATCCTGAGTAGACAATCCAGAACCAATCTAATCCTGAATATGCAATTCCTAACCAATCAAATCCTGAATACACAAACCCAAACCAATCTAATCCTGAATATACAATCCCGAACCAGTCTAATCCTGAATACACAAACCCAAACCAATAATATCCTGAATTCACAATCCTGAACCAATCTAATCCTGAATAAACAATGCCAATCCAATCAAATCCTGAATACACAAACCTAAACCAATCTAATCCCGAACACAAAATCCCAAACCAATCTAATCCTGAAAACACAATCCTGAACCAATCTAATCCCGAATAAACAATCCTGAAAAAATCTAATCCTGAATACACAAACCTGAACCAATCTAATTCCGAATATACAATCCTGAACCAATCTAATCCCGAATATATAATCCCAAACTAAGCTAATCCTGAGTACACAATACCAAACCAATCTAATCCTGAAAACACAATCCTGAACCAATCTAATCCTGAATACACAATACCAAACCAATCAAATCCTGAGTACACAATTCGAAACCAATCTAATCCTGAATACACAATCCAAAACCAATCTAATCCAGAATACACAGTCCCGAAACAATCTAATCCTGAATACATAATTTCGAACCAATCTAATCCTGAATACATAATTCCAAACCTATCTAATCCCGAATACACAATCCTGAATCAATCTAATCCCGAATAAACAATCCCGAACCAATCTAATCCTGAATACACAATCCCGAAGCAATCTAATGCTGAATACATAACCTCAAAGCCATTTAATCCTGAATACATAATCCTGAACCAATCAAATCCCAACCACACAATCCTAAATGAATATACTCACAAATACACAATTCCAAACAAATCCCAAATGCACAATCCCAAACAAATTTAATCCTGAATACACAATCACGAACCAATCTAATCCTGAATACACAATCCCAATCCAATCAAATCCTGAATACACAAACCTAAACCCATCTAATTCCGAATAAACAATCCAAACAGATCTAATCCTGAAAACACAATCTTGAACCAATCTAATCCGAATACACAATCCTGAAACAATCTAATCCTCAATATACAATCCTGAAACAATCTAATCCTGAATACACAATTTTGAACCAATCTAATCCTGAATACATAATTCTGAACCAATGTAATCCTGAATACAGAATTCCAAACATTTCTAATTCCGAGTACACAATCCTGAATCAATGTAATCCCGAATACACAACCCTGAACCAATCGAATCCTGAATACAAAATTTCGAACCAATCTAATCCTGAATACAAATGCTCAAAGCTATTTAATCCTGAATACATAACCCTGAACCAATCAAATCCCAACCACACAATCCTAAATGAAAATACTCATGAATACTCAATCCCAAATAAATCCCAAATGTACAATCCCAAACCAATCTAATCCTGAATACACATTGCCGAAACAATCAAATCCTGAATTCATAAAACCAAACCAATCTAATCCCGAATACACAATTCTTAACCAATCGAATCCTGAATACACAATCCCAAACCAATCTAATCCTGAACCCACAATCCCGAACCAATCTAATCCTGAATACACAATTCCGAACCAATGTAATACTGAATATACAATCCTGAATCAATCTAATTGTGAATACACAATCCTGAACCAATCAAATCCTGAGTACGCAATCCTGAACCAATCCAATCCTGAATATGCAATTCCTAACCAATCAAATCCTGAATGCACAAACCCAAACCAATCTAATCCTGAATATACAATCCTGAACCAATCTAATCCTGAACACACAATCCCGAACCAATCAAATCCTGAATATACAATCCCAAACCAATCTAAACCTGAATACACAAACCCAAACCAATAAGATCCTGAATTCACAATCCTGAACCAATCTAATCCTAAATAAACAATGCCAATCCAATCAAATACTGAATACAAAATCCTGAACCAATCAAATCCTGAGTAGACAATCCAGAACCAATCTAATCCTGAATATGCAATTCCTAACCAATCAAATCCTGAATACACAAACCCAAACCAATCTAATCCTGAATATACAATCCCGAACCAGTCTAATCCTGAATACACAAACCCAAACCAATAATATCCTGAATTCACAATCCTGAACCAATCTAATCCTGAATAAACAATGCCAATCCAATCAAATCCTGAATACACAAACCTAAACCAATCTAATCCCGAACACAAAATCCCAAACCAATCTAATCCTGAAAACACAATCCTGAACCAATCTAATCCCGAATAAACAATCCTGAAAAAATCTAATCCTGAATACACAAACCTGAACCAATCTAATTCCGAATATACAATCCTGAACCAATCTAATCCCGAATATATAATCCCAAACTAAACTAATCCTGAGTACACAATACCAAACCAATCTAATCCTGAAAACACAATCCTGAACCAATCTAATCCTGAATACACAATACCAAACCAATCAAATCCTGAGTACACAATTCGAAACCAATCTAATCCTGAATACACAATCCAAAACCAATCTAATCCAGAATACACAGTCCCGAAACAATCTAATCCTGAATACATAATTTCGAACCAATCTAATCCTGAATACATAATTCCAAACCTATCTAATCCCGAATACACAATCCTGAATCAATCTAATCCCGAATAAACAATCCCGAACCAATCTAATCCTGAATACACAATCCCGAAGCAATCTAATGCTGAATACATAACCTCAAAGCCATTTAATCCTGAATACATAATCCTGAACCAATCAAATCCCAACCACACAATCCTAAATGAATATACTCACAAATACACAATTCCAAACAAATCCCAAATGCACAATCCCAAACAAATTTAATCCTGAATACACAATCACGAACCAATCTAATCCTGAATACACAATCCCAATCCAATCAAATCCTGAATACACAAACCTAAACCCATCTAATTCCGAATAAACAATCCAAACAGATCTAATCCTGAAAACACAATCTTGAACCAATCTAATCCGAATACACAATCCTGAAACAATCTAATCCTCAATATACAATCCTGAAACAATCTAATCCTGAATACACAATTTTGAACCAATCTAATCCTGAATACATAATTCTGAACCAATGTAATCCTGAATACAGAATTCCAAACATTTCTAATTCCGAGTACACAATCCTGAATCAATGTAATCCCGAATACACAACCCTGAACCAATCGAATCCTGAATACAAAATTTCGAACCAATCTAATCCTGAATACAAATGCTCAAAGCCATTTAATCCTGAATACATAACCCTGAACCAATCAAATCCCAACCACACAATCCTAAATGAAAATACTCATGAATACTCAATCCCAAATAAATCCCAAATGTACAATCCCAAACCAATCTAATCCTGAATACACATTGCCGAAACAATCAAATCCTGAATTCATAAAACCAAACCAATCTAATCCCGAATACACAATTCTTAACCAATCGAATCCTGAATACACAATCCCAAACCAATCTAATCCTGAACCCACAATCCCGAACCAATCTAATCCTGAATACACAATTCCGAACCAATGTAATACTGAATATACAATCCTGAATCAATCTAATTGTGAATACACAATCCTGAACCAATCAAATCCTGAGTACGCAATCCTGAACCAATCCAATCCTGAATATGCAATTCCTAACCAATCAAATCCTGAATGCACAAACCCAAACCAATCTAATCCTGAATATACAATCCTGAACCAATCTAATCCTGAACACACAATCCCGAACCAATCAAATCCTGAATATACAATCCCAAACCAATCTAAACCTGAATACACAAACCCAAACCAATAAGATCCTGAATTCACAATCCTGAACCAATCTAATCCTGAATAAACAATGCCAATCCAATCAAATACTGAATACACAATCCCAAACCAATCAAATCCTGAGTGCACAATTCGAAACCAATCTAATCCTGAATACACAATCCCAAACCAATCTAATCCAGAATACACAATCCCGAACCAATCTAATCCTGAATACAAATTTTCGAACCAATCAAATCCTGAATACATAATTACAAACCTATCTAATCCCGAATACACAATCCTGAACCAATCTAATACGAATACACAATCCCAAACCAATCTAATCCTGAACCCACAATCCCGAACAAATCTAATCCTGAATACACAATCCTGAACCAATCTAATTGTGAATACACAATCCTGAACCAATCAAATCCTGAGTAGACAATCCCGAACCAATCTAATCCGGAATATGCAATTGCTAACAAATCAAATCCTGAATACACAAACCCAAACCAATCTAATCCTGAATATACAATCCTGAACCAATCTAATCCTGAATACACAATCCCAAACCAATCTAATCCTGAATACACAATCCCGAACCAATCAAATCCTGAATACACAATCCTGAACCAATCTAATCCTGAATACACAAACCCAAACCAATAAGATCCTGAATTCACAATCCTGAACCAATCTAATCCTGAATAAACAATGCCAATCCAATCTAATCCTGAATACACAAACCCAAACCAATCTAATCCTGAATATACAATCGTGAACCAATCTAATCCTGTATACAAAATCCCGAACCAATCTAATCCTGAATACACAATCCCGAACCAATCACATCCTGACAATACATCCTGAACCAATCTAATCCTGAATACACAAACCCAAACCAATCACATCCTGAAAACTCAATCCTCAACCAATCAAATCCTGAATAAACAATGCCAATCCAATCAAATCCTGAATACACAAACCTAAACCAATCTAATCCCGAATACACAATCCTGAAACAATCTAATCCTGAATACACAAACCTGAAAAAATCTAATTTCGAATATACAATCCTGAACCAATCTAATCCCGAATACACAATCCCAAACTAAGATATCCTGAGTACACTATACCAAACCAATCTAATCCCGAATACATCATCCTGAATCAATCTGCTTCCGAATACACAATCCTGTACCAATCTAATCCTGAATACACAATTCCGAACCAATCTAATCCTGAATACACAATCCTGAACCAATCTAATCGTGAATACAAAATCCTGAACCAATCTAATCCTGAGTACACAATCCCGAACCGATCTAATCCTGAATATACAATCCCGAACCAATCTAATCCTGAATACACAAACCCAAACCAATAATATCCTGAATTCACAATCCTGAACCAATCTAATCCTGAATAAACAATGCCAATCCAATCAAATCCTGAATACACAAACCTAAACCAATCTAATCATGAACACACAATCCCAAACCAATCTAATCCTGAAAACACAATCCTGAACCAATCTAATCCCGAATAAACAATCCTGAAAAAATCTAATCCTGAATACACAAACCTGAACAAATCTAATTCCGAATATACAATCCTGAACCAATCTAATCCCGAATATACAATCCCAAACTAAGCTAATCCTGAGTACACAATACCAAACCAATCTAATCCCGAATACACCATCCTGAATCAATCTGCTTCCGAATACACAATCCTGTACCAATCTAATCCTGAATACACAATTCCGAACCAATCTAATCCTGAATACACAATCCTGAACCAATCTAATCGTGAATACAAAATCCTGAACCAATCAAATCCTGAGTACACAATCCCGAACCGATCTAATCCTGAATATACAATCCCGAACCAATCTAATCCTGAATACACAAACCCAAACCAAAAATATCCTGAATTCACAACCCTGAACCAATCGAATCCTGAATAAACAATGCCAATCCAATCAAATCCTGAATACACAAACCTAAACCAATCTAATCATGAACACACAATCCCAAACCAATCTAATCCTGAAAACACAATCCTGAACCAATCTAATCCCGAATAAACAATCCTGAAAAAATCTAATCCTGAATACACAAACCTGAACAAATCTAATTCCGAATATACAATCCTGAACCAATCTAATCCTGAATAAACAATCCCAAACTAAGCTAATCCTGAGTACACAATACCAAACCAATCTATTCCCGAATACACCATCCTGAATCAATCTACTCCCGAATATACAATCCTGAAGCAATCTAATCCTGAATACACAATTCCGAACCAATCTAATCCTGAATACACAATCCTGAACCCATCTAATCGTGAATACACAATCCTGAACCAGTCAAATCCTGAGTACACAATCCCCAACCAATCTCATCCTGAATATGCAATTCCTAACCAATCAAATGGTGAATACACAAACCCAAACCAATCTCATCCTGAATATAAAATCCTGAACCAATCTAATCCTGAATACACAATCCCAAACCAATCTAATCCTGAATACACAATCCCAAACCAATCAAATCCTGAATATACAATCCCGAACCAATCTAATCCTGAATACACAAACCCAAACCAATAAGATCCTGAATTCACAATCCTGAACCAATCTAAGCCTGAATCAACAATGCCATTCCAATCAAATCCTGAATAAACAAACCCATACAAACCCAATCCTGAATATACAATCGTGAACCAATCTAATCCTGTATACACAATCCCAAACCAATCTTATCCTGAATACAGAATCCTGAACCAATCAGATCCTGATAACTCAATCCTGAACCAATCTAATCCTGAATAAACAATGCCAATCCAATCAAATCCTGAATACACAAACCTAAACCAATCTAATCCCGAATACACAATCCCAAACCAGTCTAATCCTGAAAACACAATCCCAAACCAATCTAATCCTGAATACACAATCCCGAACCAATCAAATCCTGAATACACAATCCTGAACCAATCTAATCCTGAATACACAAACCCAAACCAATAAGATCCTGAATTCACAATCCTGAACCAATCTAATCCTGAATAAACAATGCCAATCCAATCTAATCCTGAATACACAAACCCAAACCAATCTAATCCTGAATATACAATCGTGAACCAATCTAATCCTGTATACAAAATCCCGAACCAATCTAATCCTGAATACACAATCCCGAACCAATCACATCCTGACAATACATCCTGAACCAATCTAATCCTGAATACACAAACCCAAACCAATCATATCCTGAAAACTCAATCCTCAACCAATCAAATCCTGAATAAACAATGCCAATCCAATCAAATCCTGAATACACAAACCTAAACCAATCTAATCCCGAATACACAATCCTGAAACAATCTAATCCTGAATACACAAACCTGAAAAAATCTAATTTCGAATATACAATCCTGAACCAATCTAATCCCGAATACACAATCCCAAACTAAGATATCCTGAGTACACTATACCAAACCAATCTAATCCCGAATACATCATCCTGAATCAATCTGCTTCCGAATACACAATCCTGTACCAATCTAATCCTGAATACACAATTCCGAACCAATCTAATCCTGAATACACAATCCTGAACCAATCTAATCGTGAATACAAAATCCTGAACCAATCTAATCCTGAGTACACAATCCCGAACCGATCTAATCCTGAATATACAATCCCGAACCAATCTAATCCTGAATACACAAACCCAAACCAATAATATCCTGAATTCACAATCCTGAACCAATCTAATCCTGAATAAACAATGCCAATCCAATCAAATCCTGAATACACAAACCTAAACCAATCTAATCATGAACACACAATCCCAAACCAATCTAATCCTGAAAACACAATCCTGAACCAATCTAATCCCGAATAAACAATCCTGAAAAAATCTAATCCTGAATACACAAACCTGAACAAATCTAATTCCGAATATACAATCCTGAACCAATCTAATCCCGAATATACAATCCCAAACTAAGCTAATCCTGAGTACACAATACCAAACCAATCTAATCCCGAATACACCATCCTGAATCAATCTGCTTCCGAATACACAATCCTGTACCAATCTAATCCTGAATACACAATTCTGAACCAATCTAATCCTGAATACACAATCCTGAACCAATCTAATCGTGAATACAAAATCCTGAACCAATCAAATCCTGAGTACACAATCCCGAACCGATCTAATCCTGAATATACAATCCCGAACCAATCTAATCCTGAATACACAAACCCAAACCAAAAATATCCTGAATTCACAACCCTGAACCAATCGAATCCTGAATAAACAATGCCAATCCAATCAAATCCTGAATACACAAACCTAAACCAATCTAATCATGAACACACAATCCCAAACCAATCTAATCCTGAAAACACAATCCTGAACCAATCTAATCCCGAATAAACAATCCTGAAAAAATCTAATCCTGAAAAAATCTAATCCTGAATACACAAACCTGAACAAATCTAATTCCGAATATACAATCCTGAACCAATCTAATCCTGAATACACAAACCCAAACCAATAAGATCCTGAATTCACAATCCTGAACCAATCTAAGCCTGAATCAACAATGCCATTCCAATCAAATCCTGAATAAACAAACCCATACAAACCCAATCCTGAATATACAATCGTGAACCAATCTAATCCTGTATACACAATCCCAAACCAATCTTATCCTGAATACAGAATCCTGAACCAATCAGATCCTGATAACTCAATCCTGAACCAATCTAATCCTGAATAAACAATGCCAATCCAATCAAATCCTGAATACACAAACCTAAACCAATCTAATCCCGAATACACAATCCCAAACCAGTCTAATCCTGAAAACACAATCCTGAACCAATCTAAACCCGAATACACAATCCTGTAACAATCTAATCCTGAATACACAAACCTAAACCAATCTAATTCCGAATATACCATCCTGAACCAATCTAATCTCGAATATACAATCCCAAACTAAGGTAATCCTGAGTACACAATATCAAACCAATCTAATCCCGAGTACACAATCCTGAATCAATCTAATCCCGAATACACAATTCTGAACCAATCTAATCCTGAATACACAATTCCGAACCAATCTAATCCTGAATACACAATCCTGAACCAATCTAATCGTGAATACAAAATCCTGAACCAATCAAATCCTGAGTACACAATCCAGAACCAATCTAATCCTGAATATGCAATTCCTAACCAATCAAATCCTGAATACACAAACCCAAACAAATCTAATCCTGAATATACAATCCCGAACCAATCTAATCCTGAATACACAAACCCAAACCAATAATATCCTGAATTCACAATCCTGAACCAATCTAATCCTGAATAAACAATGCCAATCCAATCAAATCCTGAATACACAAACCTAAACCAATCTAAACATGAACACACAATCCCAAACCTATCTAATCCTGAAAACACAATCCTGAACCAATCTAATCCCGAATAAACAATCCTGAAAAAATCTAATCCTGAATAAACAAACCTGAACCAATCTAATTCCGAATATACAATCCTGAACCAATCTAATCGCGAATATACCATCCCAAACTAAGCTAATCCTGAGTACAAAATACCAAACCAATCTAATCCTGAAAACACAATCCTGAACCAAACTAATCCTGAATACACAATCCCAAACCAATCAAATCCTGAGTACACAATTCGAAACCAATCTAATCCTGAATACACAATCCAAAAGCAATCTAATCCAGAATACACAGACCCGAAACAATCTAATCCTGAATACATAATTTCGAACCAATCTAATCCTGAATACATAATTCCAAACCTATCTAATCCCGAATACACAATTCTGAACCAATCTAATCCTGAATACACAATTCCGAACCAATCTAATCCTGAATACACAATCCTGAACCAATCTAATCATGAATACAAAATCCTGAACCAATCAAATCCTGAGTAGACAATCCAGAACCAATCTAATCCTGAATATGCAATTCCTAACCAATCAAATCCTGAATACACAAACCCAAACCAATCTAATCCTGAATATACAATCCCGAACCAGTCTAATCCTGAATACACAAACCCAAACCAATAATATCCTGAATTCACAATCCTGAACCAATCTAATCCTGAATAAACAATGCCAATCCAATCAAATCCTGAATACACAAACCTAAACCAATCTAATCCCGAACACAAAATCCCAAACCAATCTAATCCTGAAAACACAATCCTGAACCAATCTAATCCCGAATAAACAATCCTGAAAAAATCTAATCCTGAATACACAAACCTGAACCAATCTAATTCCGAATATACAATCCTGAACCAATCTAATCCCGAATATATAATCCCAAACTAAGCTAATCCTGAGTACACAATACCAAACCAATCTAATCCTGAAAACACAATCCTGAACCAATCTAATCCTGAATACACAATACCAAACCAATCAAATCCTGAGTACACAATTCGAAACCAATCTAATCCTGAATACACAATCCAAAACCAATCTAATCCAGAATACACAGTCCCGAAACAATCTAATCCTGAATACATAATTTCGAACCAATCTAATCCTGAATACATAATTCCAAACCTATCTAATCCCGAATACACAATCCTGAATCAATCTAATCCCGAATAAACAATCCCGAACCAATCTAATCCTGAATACACAATCCCGAAGCAATCTAATGCTGAATACATAACCTCAAAGCCATTTAATCCTGAATACATAATCCTGAACCAATCAAATCCCAACCACACAATCCTAAATGAATATACTCACAAATACACAATTCCAAACAAATCCCAAATGCACAATCCCAAACAAATTTAATCCTGAATACACAATCACGAACCAATCTAATCCTGAATACACAATCCCAATCCAATCAAATCCTGAATACACAAACCTAAACCCATCTAATT
The DNA here is from genome assembly GCF_017639515.1 of Carcharodon carcharias. NCBI lineage: Eukaryota > Metazoa > Chordata > Chondrichthyes > Lamniformes > Lamnidae > Carcharodon > Carcharodon carcharias. The sequence goes on from NC_054484.1 coordinate 87,168,699, forward strand.
CCGAATAAACAATCCAAACAGATCTAATCCTGAAAACACAATCTTGAACCAATCTAATCCGAATACACAATCCTGAAACAATCTAATCCTCAATATACAATCCTGAAACAATCTAATCCTGAATACACAATTTTGAACCAATCTAATCCTGAATACATAATTCTGAACCAATGTAATCCTGAATACAGAATTCCAAACATTTCTAATTCCGAGTACACAATCCTGAATCAATGTAATCCCGAATACACAACCCTGAACCAATCGAATCCTGAATACAAAATTTCGAACCAATCTAATCCTGAATACAAATGCTCAAAGCCATTTAATCCTGAATACATAACCCTGAACCAATCAAATCCCAACCACACAATCCTAAATGAAAATACTCATGAATACTCAATCCCAAATAAATCCCAAATGTACAATCCCAAACCAATCTAATCCTGAATACACATTGCCGAAACAATCAAATCCTGAATTCATAAAACCAAACCAATCTAATCCCGAATACACAATTCTTAACCAATCGAATCCTGAATACACAATCCCAAACCAATCTAATCCTGAACCCACAATCCCGAACCAATCTAATCCTGAATACACAATTCCGAACCAATGTAATACTGAATATACAATCCTGAATCAATCTAATTGTGAATACACAATCCTGAACCAATCAAATCCTGAGTACGCAATCCTGAACCAATCCAATCCTGAATATGCAATTCCTAACCAATCAAATCCTGAATGCACAAACCCAAACCAATCTAATCCTGAATATACAATCCTGAACCAATCTAATCCTGAACACACAATCCCGAACCAATCAAATCCTGAATATACAATCCCAAACCAATCTAAACCTGAATACACAAACCCAAACCAATAAGATCCTGAATTCACAATCCTGAACCAATCTAATCCTGAATAAACAATGCCAATCCAATCAAATACTGAATACACAATCCCAAACCAATCAAATCCTGAGTGCACAATTCGAAACCAATCTAATCCTGAATACACAATCCCAAACCAATCTAATCCAGAATACACAATCCCGAACCAATCTAATCCTGAATACAAATTTTCGAACCAATCAAATCCTGAATACATAATTACAAACCTATCTAATCCCGAATACACAATCCTGAACCAATCTAATACGAATACACAATCCCAAACCAATCTAATCCTGAACCCACAATCCCGAACAAATCTAATCCTGAATACACAATCCTGAACCAATCTAATTGTGAATACACAATCCTGAACCAATCAAATCCTGAGTAGACAATCCCGAACCAATCTAATCCGGAATATGCAATTGCTAACAAATCAAATCCTGAATACACAAACCCAAACCAATCTAATCCTGAATATACAATCCTGAACCAATCTAATCCTGAATACACAATCCCAAACCAATCTAATCCTGAATACACAATCCCGAACCAATCAAATCCTGAATACACAATCGTGAACCAATCTAATCCTGAATACACAAACCCAAACCAATAAGATCCTGAATTCACAATCCTGAACCAATCTAATCCTGAATAAACAATGCCAATCCAATCTAATCCTGAATACACAAACCCAAACCAATCTAATCCTGAATATACAATCGTGAACCAATCTAATCCTGTATACAAAATCCCGAACCAATCTAATCCTGAATACACAATCCCGAACCAATCACATCCTGACAATACATCCTGAACCAATCTAATCCTGAATACACAAACCCAAACCAATCATATCCTGAAAACTCAATCCTCAACCAATCAAATCCTGAATAAACAATGCCAATCCAATCAAATCCTGAATACACAAACCTAAACCAATCTAATCCCGAATACACAATCCTGAAACAATCTAATCCTGAATACACAAACCTGAAAAAATGTAATTTCGAATATACAATCCTGAACCAATCTAATCCCGAATACACAATCCCAAACTAAGATATCCTGAGTACACTATACCAAACCAATCTAATCCCGAATACATCATCCTGAATCAATCTGCTTCCGAATACACAATCCTGTACCAATCTAATCCTGAATACACAATTCCGAACCAATCTAATCCTGAATACACAATCCTGAACCAATCTAATCGTGAATACAAAATCCTGAACCAATCTAATCCTGAGTACACAATCCCGAACCGATCTAATCCTGAATATACAATCCCGAACCAATCTAATCCTGAATACACAAACCCAAACCAATAATATCCTGAATTCACAATCCTGAACCAATCTAATCCTGAAAAAACAATGCCAATCCAATCAAATCCTGAATACACAAACCTAAACCAATCTAATCATGAACACACAATCCCAAACCAATCTAATCCTGAAAACACAATCCTGAACCAATCTAATCCCGAATAAACAATCCTGAAAAAATCTAATCCTGAATACACAAACCTGAACAAATCTAATTCCGAATATACAATCCTGAACCAATCTAATCCCGAATATACAATCCCAAACTAAGCTAATCCTGAGTACACAATACCAAACCAATCTAATCCCGAATACACAATCCTGAATCAATCTACTCCCGAATATACAATCCTGAACCAATCTAATCCTGAATACACAATTCTGAACCAATCTAATCCTGAATACACAATCCTGAAACAATCTAATCGTGAATACACATCCTGAACCCGTCAAATCCTGAGTACACAATCCCCAACCAATCTCATCCTGAATATGCAATTCCTAACCAATCAAATCCTGAATACACAAACCCAAACCAATCTCATCCTGAATATACAATCCTGAACCAATCTAATCCTGAATACACAATCCCAAACCAATCTAATCCTGAATACACAATCCCAAACCAATCAAATCCTGAATATACAATCCCGAACCAATCTAATCCTGAATACACAAACCCAAACCAATAAGATCCTGAATTCACAATCCTGAACCAATCTAATCCCGCATACACAATCCTGAAACAATCTAATCCTGAATACACAAACCCAAACCAATAAGATCCTGAATTCACAATCCTGAACCAATCTAAGCCTGAATAAACAATGCCATTCCAATCAAATCCTGAATAAACAAACCCAAACAAACCCAATCTAGAATATACAATCGTGAACCAATCTAATCCTGTATACACAATCCCAAAACATTCTAATCCTGAATACGCAATCCTGAACCAATCAGATCCTGATAACTCAATCCTGAACCAATCTAATCCTGAATAAACAATGCCAATCCAATCAAATCCTGAATACACAAACCTAAACCAATCTAAACCCGAATACACAATCCCAAACCAGTCTAATCCTGAAAACACAATCCTGAACCAATCTAAACCCGAATACACAATCCTGAAACAATCTAATCCTGAATACACAAACCTAAACCAATCTAAGTCCGAATATACCATCCTGAACCAATCTAATCTCGAATATACAATCCCAAACTAAGGTAATCCTGAGTACACAATATCAAACCAATCTAATCCCGAGTACACAATCCTGAATCAATTTAATCCGGAATACACAATTCTGAACCAATCTAATCCTGAATACACAATTCCGAACCAATCTAATCCTGAATACACAATCCTGAACCAATCTAATCGTGAATACAAAATCCCGAACCAATCAAATCCTGAATATGCAATTCCTAACCAATCAAATCCTGAATACACAAACCCAAACCAATCAGATCCTGAAAACTCAATCCTGAACCAATCAAATCCTGAATAAACAATGCCAATCCAATCAAATCCTGAATATGCAAACCTAAACCAATCTAATCCCGAATACACAATCCTGAAACAATCTAATCCTGAATACACAAACCTAAACCAATCTAATTTCGAATATACAATCCTGAACCAATCTAATCCCGAATATAGAATCCCAAACTAAGATAATCCTGAGTACACTATACCAAACCAATCTAATCCCGAATACACCATCCTGAATCAATCTGCTTCCGAATACACAATCCTGTACCAATCTAATCCTGAATACACAATTCCGAACCAATCTAATCCTGAATACACAATCCTGAACCAATCTAATCCTGAATACAAAATCCTGAACCAATCAAATCCTGAGTACACAATCCCGAACCGATCTAATCCTGAATATACAATCCCGAACCAATCTAATCCTGAATACACAAACCCAAACCAAAAATATCCTGAATTCACAACCCTGAACCAATCTAATCCTGAATAAACAATGCCAATCCAAACAAATCCTGAATACACAAACCTAAACCAATCTAATCATGAACACACAATCCCAAACCAATCTAATCCTGAAAACACAATCCTGAACCAATCTAATCCCGAATAAACAATCCTGAAAAAATCTAATCCTGAATACACAAACCTGAACAAATCTAATTCCGAATATACAATCCTGAACCAATCTAATCCTGAATAAACAATCCCAAACTAAGCTAATCCTGAGTACACAATACCAAACCAATCTATTCCCGAATACACCATCCTGAATCAATCTACTCCCGAATATACAATCCTGAAGCAATCTAATCCTGAATACACAATTCCGAACCAATCTAATCCTGAATACACAATCCTGAACCAATCTAATCGTGAATACACAATCCTGAACCAGTCAAAGCCTGAGTACACAATCCCCAACCAATCTCATCCTGAATATGCAATTCCTAACCAATCAAATCCTGAATACACAAACCCAAACCAATCTCATCCTGAATATACAATCCTGAACCAATCTAATCCTGAATACACAATCCCAAACCTATCTAATCCTGAATACACAATCCCAAACCAATCAAATCCTGAATATACAATCCCGAACCAATCTAATCCTGAATACACAAACCCAAACCAATAAGATCCTGAATTCACAATCCTGAACCAATCTAAGCCTGAATAAACAATGCCATTCCAATCAAATCCTGAATAAACAAACCCAAACAAACCCAATCTAGAATATACAATCGTGAACCAATCTAATCCTGTATACACAATCCCAAAACATTCTAATCCTGAATACGCAATCCTGAACCAATCAGATCCTGATAACTCAATCCTGAACCAATCTAATCCTGAATAAACAATGCCAATCCAATCAAATCCTGAATACACAAACCTAAACCAATCTAAACCCGAATACACAATCCCAAACCAGTCTAATCCTGAAAACACAATCCTGAACCAATCTAAACCCGAATACACAATCCTGAAACAATCTAATCCTGAATACACAAACCTAAACCAATCTAAGTGCGAATATACCATCCTGAACCAATCTAATCTCGAATATACAATCCCAAACTAAGGTAATCCTGAGTACACAATATCAAACCAATCTAATCCCGAGTACACAATCCTGAATCAATTTAATCCGGAATACACAATTCTGAACCAATCTAATCCTGAATACACAATTCCGAACCAATCTAATCCTGAATACACAATCCTGAACCAATCTAATCGTGAAGACAAAATCCCGAACCAATCAAATCCTGAATATGCAATTCCTAACCAATCAAATCCTGAATACACAAACCCAAACCAATCAGATCCTGAAAACTCAATCCTGAACCAATCAAATCCTGAACAAACAATGCCAATCCAATCAAATCCTGAATATGCAAACCTAAACCAATCTAATCCCGAATACACAATCCTGAAACAATCTAATCCTGAATACACAAACCTAAACCAATCTAATTTCGAATATACAATCCTGAACCAATCTAATCCCGAATATAGAATCCCAAACTAAGATAATCCTGAGTACACTATACCAAACCAATCTAATCCCGAATACACCATCCTGAATCAATCTGCTTCCGAATACACAATCCTGTACCAATCTAATCCTGAATACACAATTCCGAACCAATCTAATCCTGAATACACAATCCTGAACCAATCTAATCGTGAATACAAAATCCTGAACCAATCAAATCCTGAGTACACAATCCCGAACCGATCTAATCCTGAATATACAATCCCGAACCAATCTAATCCTGAATACACAAACCCAAACCAAAAATATCCTGAATTCACAACCCTGAACCAATCTAATCCTGAATAAACAATGCCAATCCAAACAAATCCTGAATACACAAACCTAAACCAATCTAATCATGAACACACAATCCCAAACCAATCTAATCCTGAAAACACAATCCTGAACCAATCTAATCCCGAATAAACAATCCTGAAAAAATCTAATCCTGAATACACAAACCTGAACAAATCTAATTCCGAATATACAATCCTGAACCAATCTAATCCTGAATAAACAATCCCAAACTAAGCTAATCCTGAGTACACAATACCAAACCAATCTATTCCCGAATACACCATCCTGAATCAATCTACTCCCGAATATACAATCCTGAAGCAATCTAATCCTGAATACACAATTCCGAACCAATCTAATCCTGAATACACAATCCTGAACCAATCTAATCGTGAATACACAATCCTGAACCAGTCAAAGCCTGAGTACACAATCCCCAACCAATCTCATCCTGAATATGCAATTCCTAACCAATCAAATGGTGAATATACAAACCCAAACCAATCTCATCCTGAATATACAATCCTGAACCAATCTAATCCTGAATACACAATCCCAAACCAATCTAATCCTGAATACACAATCCCAAACCAATCAAATCCTGAATATACAATCCCGAACCAATCTAATCCTGAATACACAAACCCAAACCAATAAGATCCTGAATTCACAATCCTGAACCAATCTAAGCCTGAATCAACAATGCCATTCCAATCAAATCCTGAATAAACAAACCCATACAAACCCAATCCTGAATATACAATCGTGAACCAATCTAATCCTGTATACACAATCCCAAACCAATCTAATCCTGAATACAGAATCCTGAACCAATCACATCCTGACAACTCAATCCTGAACCAATCTAATCCTGAATAAACAATGCCAATCCAATCAAATCCTGTATACACAAACCTAAACCAATCTAATCCCGAATACACAATCCCAAACCAGTCTAATCCTGAAAACACAATCCTGAACCAATCTAAACCCGATTACACAATCCTGAAACAATCTAATCCTGAATACACAAACCTAAACCAATCTAAGTCCGAATATACCATCCTGAACCAATCTAATCTCGAATATACAATCCCAAACTAAGGTAATCCTGAGTACACAATGTCAAACCAATCTAATCCCGAGTACACAATCCTGAATCAATTTAATCCGGAATACACAATTCTGAACCAATCTAATCCTGAATACACAATTCCGAAACAATCTAATCCTGAATACACAATCCTGAACCAATCTAATCGTGAATGCAAAATCCCGAACCAATCAAATCCTGAATATGCAATTCCTAACCAATCAAATCCTGAATACACAAACCCAAACCAATCAGATCCTGAAAACTCAATCCTGAACCAATCAAATCCTGAATAAACAATGCCAATCCAATCAAATCCTGAATATGCAAACCTAAACCAATCTAATCCCGAATACACAATCCTGAAACAATCTAATCCTGAATACACAAACCTAAACCAATCTAATTTCGAATATACAATCCTGAACCAATCTAATCCCGAATATAGAATCCCAAACTAAGATAATCCTGAGTACACTATACCAAACCAATCTAATCCCGAATACACCATCCTGAATCAATCTGCTTCCGAATACACAATCCTGTACCAATCTAATCCTGAATACACAATTCCAAACAAATTTAATCCTGAATACACAATCCCGAACCAATCTAATCCTGAATACACAATCCCAATCCAATCAAATCCTGAATACACAAACCTAAACCAATCTAATTCCAAATAAACAATCCAAACAGATCTAATCCTGAAAACACAATCCTGAACCAATCAAATCCGAATACACAATCCTGAAACAATCTAATCCTGAATATACAATCCTGAAACAATCTAATCCTGAATACACAATGTTGAACCAATCTAATCCTGAATACATAATTCTGAACCAATATAATCCTGAATACAGAATTCCAAACATTTCTAATTCCGAGTACACAATCCTGAATCAATGTAATCCCGAATACACAACCCTGAACCAATCTAATCCTGAATACAAATTTCGAACCAATCTAATCCTGAATACAAATGCTCAAAGCCATTTTATCATGAATACATAACCTTGAACCAATCAAATCCCAACCACACAATCCTAAATGAAAATACTCATGAATACTCAATCCCAAATAAATCCCAAATGTACAATCCCAAACCAATCTAATCCTGAATACACAATGCCGAAACAATCAAATCCTGAATTCATAAAACCAAACCAATCTAATCCCGAATACACAATTCTGAACCAATCGAATCCTGAATACACAATCCCAAACCAATCTAATCCTGAACCCACAATCCCGAACCAATCTAATCCTGAATACACAATTCCGAACCAATGTAATACTGAATATACAATCCTGAATCAATCTAATTGTGAATACACAATCCTGAACCAATCAAATCCTGAGTACGCAATCCTGAACCAATCTAATCCTGAATATGCAATTCCTAACCAATCAAATCCTGAATGCACAAACCCAAACCAATCTAATCCTGAATATACAATCCTGAACCAATCTAATCCCGAATATACAATCCCAAACTAAGCTAATCCTGAGTACACAATACCAAACCAATCTAATCCCGAATACACCATCCTGAATCAATCTACTCCCGAATATACAATCCTGAACCAATCTAATCCTGAATACACAATTCTGAACCAATCTAATCCTGAATACACAATCCTGAAACAATCTAATCGTGAATACACATCCTGAACCCGTCAAATCCTGAGTACACAATCCCCAACCAATCTCATCCTGAATATGCAATTCCTAACCAATCAAATCCTGAATACACAAACCCAAACCAATCTCATCCTGAATATACAATCCTGAACCAATCTAATCCTGAATACACAATCCCAAACCTATCTAATACTGAATACACAATCCCAAACCAATCAAATCCTGAATATACAATCCCGAACCAATCTAATCCTGAATACACAAACCCAAACCAATAAGATCCTGAATTCACAATCCTGAACCAATCTAAGCCTGAATAAACAATGCCATTCCAATCAAATCCTGAATAAACAAACCCAAACAAACCCAATCTAGAATATACAATCGTGAACCAATCTAATCCTGTATACACAATCCCAAAACATTCTAATCCTGAATACGCAATCCTGAACCAATCAGATCCTGATAACTCAATCCTGAACCAATCTAATCCTGAATAAACAATGCCAATCCAATCAAATCCTGAATACACAAACCTAAACCAATCTAAACCCGAATACACAATCCCAAACCAGTCTAATCCTGAAAACAGAATCCTGAACCAATCTAAACCCGAATACACAATCCTGAAACAATCTAATCCTGAATACACAAACCTAAACCAATCTAAGTCCGAATATACCATCCTGAACCAATCTAATCTCGAATATACAATCCCAAACTAAGGTAATCCTGAGTACACAATATCAAACCAATCTAATCCCGAGTACACAATCCTGAATCAATTTAATCCGGAATACACAATTCTGAACCAATCTAATCCTGAATACACAATTCCGAACCAATCTAATCCTGAATACACAATCCTGAACCAATCTAATCGTGAATACAAAATCCCGAACCAATCAAATCCTGAATATGCAATTCCTAACCAATCAAATCCTGAATACACAAACCCAAACCAATCAGATCCTGAAAACTCAATCCTGAACCAATCAAATCCTGAATAAACAATGCCAATCCAATCAAATCCTGAATATGCAAACCTAAACCAATCTAATCCCGAATACACAATCCTGAAACAATCTAATCCTGAATACACAAACCTAAACCAATCTAATTTCGAATATACAATCCTGAACCAATCTAATCCCCAATATAGAATCCCAAACTAAGATAATCCTGAGTACACTATACCAAACCAATCTAATCCCGAATACACCATCCTGAATCAATCTGCTTCCGAATACACAATCCTGTACCAATCTAATCCTGAATACACAATTCCGAACCAATCTAATCCTGAATACACAATCCTGAACCAATCTAATCGTGAATACAAAATCCTGAACCAATCAAATCCTGAGTACACAATCCCGAACCGATCTAATCCTGAATATACAATCCCGAACCAATCTAATCCTGAATACACAAACCCAAACCAAAAATATCCTGAATTCACAACCCTGAACCAATCTAATCCTGAATAAACAATGCCAATCCAAACAAATCCTGAATACACAAACCTAAACCAATCTAATCATGAACACACAATCCCAAACCAATCTAATCCTGAAAACACAATCCTGAACCAATCTAATCCCGAATAAACAATCCTGAAAAATTTAATCCTGAATACACAAACCTGAACAAATCTAATTCCGAATATACAATCCTGAACCAATCTAATCCTGAATAAACAATCCCAAACTAAGCTAATCCTGAGTACACAATACCAAACCAATCTATTCCCGAATACACCATCCTGAATCAATCTACTCCCGAATATACAATCCTGAAGCAATCTAATCCTGAATACACAATTCCGAACCAATCTAATCCTGAATACACAATCCTGAACCAATCTAATCGTGAATACACAATCCTGAACCAGTCAAAGCCTGAGTACACAATCCCCAACCAATCTCATCCTGAATATGCAATTCCTAACCAATCAAATGGTGAATATACAAACCCAAACCAATCTCATCCTGAATATACAATCCTGAACCAATCTAATCCTGAATACACAATCCCAAACCAATCTAATCCTGAATACACAATCCCAAACCAATCAAATCCTGAATATACAATCCTGAACCAATCTAATCCTGAATACACAAACCCAAACCAATAAGATCCTGAATTCACAATCCTGAACCAATCTAAGCCTGAATCAACAATGCCATTCCAATCAAATCCTGAATAAACAAACCCATACAAACCCAATCCTGAATATACAATCGTGAACCAATCTAATCCTGTATACACAATCCCAAACCAATCTAATCCTGAATACAGAATCCTGAACCAATCACAGCCTGACAACTCAATCCTGAACCAATCTAATCCTGAATAAACAATGCCAATCCAATCAAATCCTGAATACACAAACCTAAACCAATCTAATCCCGAATACACAATCCCAAACCAGTCTAATCCTGAAAACACAATCCTGAACCAATCTAAACCCGAATACACAATCCTGAAACAATCTAATCCTGAATACACAAACCTAAACCAATCTAAGTCCGAATATACCATCCTGAACCAATCTAATCTCGAATATACAATCCCAAACTAAGGTAATCCTGAGTACACAATGTCAAACCAATCTAATCCCGAGTACACAATCCTGAATCAATTTAATCCGGAATACACAATTCTGAACCAATCTAATCCTGAATACACAATTCCGAAACAATCTAATCCTGAATACACAATCCTGAACCAATCTAATCGTGAATACAAAATCCCGAACCAATCAAATCCTGAATATGCAATTCCTAACCAATCAAATCCTGAATACACAAACCCAAACCAATCAGATCCTGAAAACTCAATCCTGAACCAATCAAATCCTGAATAAACAATGCCAATCCAATCAAATCCTGAATATGCAAACCTAAACCAATCTAATCCCGAATACACAATCCTGAAACAATCTAATCCTGAATACACAAACCTAAACCAATCTAATTTCGAATATACAATCCTGAACCAATCTAATCCCGAATATAGAATCCCAAACTAAGATAATCCTGAGTACACTATACCAAACCAATCTAATCCCGAATGCACCATCCTGAATCAATCTGCTTCCGAATACACAATCCTGTACCAATCTAATCCTGAATACACAATTCCAAACCAATCTAATCCTGAATACACAATCCTGAACCAATCTAATCGTGAATACAAAATCCTGAACCAATCAAATCCTGAGTACACAATCCCGAACCGATCTAATCCTGAATATACAATCCCGAACCAATCTAATCCTGAATACACAAACCCAAACCAAAAATATCCTGAATTCACAACCCTGAACCAATCTAATCCTGAATAAACAATGCCAATCCAAACAAATCCTGAATACACAAACCTAAACCAATCTAATCATGAACACACAATCCCAAACCAATCTAATCCTGAAAACACAATCCTGAACCAATCTAATCCCGAATAAACAATCCTGAAAAAATCTAATCCTGAATACACAAACCTGAACAAATCTAATTCCGAATATACAATCCTGAACCAATCTAATCCTGAATAAACAATCCCAAACTAAGCTAATCCTGAGTACACAATACCAAACCAATCTATTCCCGAATACACCATCCTGAATCAATCTACTCCCGAATATACAATCCTGAAGCAATCTAATCCTGAATACACAATTCCGAACCAATCTAATCCTGAATACACAATCCTGAACCAATCTAATCGTGAATACACAATCCTGAACCAGTCAAATCCTGAGTACACAATCCCCAACCAATCTCATCCTGAATATGCAATTCCTAACCAATCAAATGGTGAATACACAAACCCAAACCAATCTCATCCTGAATATAAAATCCTGAACCAATCTAATCCTGAATACACAATCCCAAACCAATCTAATCCTGAATACACAATCCCAAACCAATCAAATCCTGAATATACAATCCCGAACCAATCTAATCCTGAATACACAAACCCAAACCAATAAGATCCTGAATTCACAATCCTGAACCAATCTAAGCCTGAATCAACAATGCCATTCCAATCAAATCCTGAATAAACAAACCCATACAAACCCAATCCTGAATATACAATCGTGAACCAATCTAATCCTGTATACACAATCCCAAACCAATCTAATCCTGAATACTGAATTCTGAACCAATCAGATCCTGACAACTCAATCCTGAACCAATCTAATCCTGAATAAACAATGCCAATCCAATCAAATCCTGAATACACAAACCTAAACCAATCTAATCCCGAATACACAATCCCAAACCAGTCTAATCCTGAAAACACAATCCTGAACCAATCTAAACCCGAATACACAATCCTGTAACAATCTAATCCTGAATACACAAACCTAAACCAATCTAATTCCGAATATACCATCCTGAACCAATCTAATCTCGAATATACAATCCCAAACTAAGGTAATCCTGAGTACACAATATCAAACCAATCTAATCCCGATTACACAATCCTGAATCAATCTAATCCCGAATACACAATTCTGAACCAATCTAATCCTGAATACACAATTCCGAACCAATCTAATCCTGAATACACAATCCTGAACCATTCTAATCGTGAATACAAAATCCTGAACCAATCAAATCCTGAGTACACAATCCAGAACAAATCTAATCCTGAATATGCAATTCCTAACCAATCAAATCCTGAATACACAAACCCAAACAAATCTAATCCTGAATATACAATCCCGAACCAATCTAATCCTGAATACAGAAACCCAAACCAATCAGATCCTGAATTCACAATCCTGAACCAATCTAATCCTGAATAAACAATGTCAATCCAATCAAATCCTGAATACACAAACCTAAACCAATCTAATCATGAACACACAATCCCAAACCTATCTAATCCTGAAAACACAATCCTGAACCAATCTAATCCCGAATAAACAATCCTTAAAAAATCTAATCCTGAATACACAAACCTGAACCAATCTAATTCCGAATATACAATCCTGAACCAATCTAATCGCGAATATACCATCCCAAACTAAGCTAATCCTGAGTACAAAATACCAAACCAACCTAATCCTGAAAACACAATCCTGAACCAAACTAATCCTGAATACACAATCCCAAACCAATCAAATCCTGAGTACACAATTCGAAACCAATCTAATCCTGAATACACAATCCAAAAGCAATCTAATCCAGAATACACAGACCCGAAACAATCTAATCCTGAATACATAATTTCGAACCAATCTAATCCTGAATACATAATTCCAAACCTATCTAATCCCGAATACACAATTCTGAACCAATCTAATCCTGAATACACAATTCCGAACCAATCTAATCCTGAATACACAATCCTGAACCAATCTAATCATGAATACAAAATCCTGAACCAATCAAATCCTGAGTAGACAATCCAGAACCAATCTAATCCTGAATATGCAATTCCTAACCAATCAAATCCTGAATACACAAACCCAAACCAATCTAATCCTGAATACACAATCCCGAACCAGTCTAATCCTGAATACACAAACCCAAACCAATAATATCCTGAATTCACAATCCTGAACCAATCTAATCCTGAATAAACAATGCCAATCCAATCAAATCCTGAATACACAAACCTAAACCAATCTAATCCCGAACACACAATCCCAAACCAATCTAATCCTGAAAACACAATCCTGAACCAATCTAATCCCGAATAAACAATCCTGAAAAAATCTAATCCTGAATACACAAACCTGAACCAATCTAATTCCGAATATACAATCCTGAACCAATCTAATCCCGAATATATAATCCCAAACTAAGCTAATCCTGAGTACACAATACCAAACCAATCTAATCCTGAAAACACAATCCTGAAACAATCTAATCCTGAATACACAATACCAAACCAATCAAATCCTGAGTACACAATTCGAAACCAATCTAATCCTGAATACACAATCCAAAACCAATCTAATCCAGAATACACAGTCCCGAAACAATCTAATCCTGAATACATAATTTCGAACCAATCTAATCCTGAATACATAATTCCAAACCTATCTAATCCCGAATACACAATCCTGAATCAATCTAATCCCGAATAAACAATCGCGAACCAATCTAATCCTGAATACACAATCCCGAAGCAATCTAATGCTGAATACATAACCTCAAAGCCATTTAATCCTGAATACATAATCCTGAACCAATCAAATCCCAACCACACAATCCTAAATGAATATACTCACAAATACACAATTCCAAACAAATCCCAAATGCACAATCCCAAACAAATTTAATCCTGAATACACAATCCCGAACCAATCTAATCCTGAATACACAATCCCAATCCAATCAAATCCTGAATACACAAACCTAAACCAATCTAATTCCAAATAAACAATCCAAACAGATCTAATCCTGAAAACACAATCCTGAACCAATCTAATCCGAATACACAATCCTGAAACAATCCAATCCTGAATATACAATCCTGAAACAATCTAATCCTGAATACACAATGTTGAACCAATCTAATCCTGAATACATAATTCTGAACCAATATAATCCTGAATACAGAATTCCAAACATTTCTAATTCCGAGTACACAATCCTGAATCAATGTAATCCCGAATACACAACCCTGAACCAATCTAATCCTGAATACAAATTTCGAACCAATCTAATCCTGAATACAAATGCTCAAAGCCATTTTATCATGAATACATAACCTTGAACCAATCAAATCCCAACCACACAATCCTAAATGAAAATACTCATGAATACTCAATCCCAAATAAATCCCAAATGTGCAATCCCAAACCAATCTAATCCTGAATACACAATGCCGAAACAATCAAATCCTGAATTCATAAAACCAAACCAATCTAATCCCGAATACACAATTCTGAACCAATCGAATCCTGAATACACAATCCCAAACCAATCTAATCCTGAACCCACAATCCCGAACCAATCTAATCCTGAATACATAATTCCGAACCAATGTAATACTGAATATACAATCCTGAATCAATCTAATTGTGAATACACAATCCTGAACCAATCAAATCCTGAGTACGCAATCCTGAACCAATCTAATCCTGAATATGCAATTCCTAACCAATCAAATCCTGAATGCACAAACCCAAACCAATCTAATCCTGAATATACAATCCTGAACCAATCTAATCCTGAATACAAAAACCCAAACCAATTTAATCCTGAATACACAATCCTGAACCAATCAGATCCTGAAAACACAATCCTTAACCAATCTAATCCTGAATAAACAATGCCAATCCAATCAAATCCTGAATACACAAACCTAAACCAATCTAATCCCGAATACACAATCCCAAACCAATCTAATCCTGAAAACAGAATCCTGAACCAATCTAAACCCGAATACACAATCCTGAAACAATCTAATCCTGAATACACAAACCTAAACCAATCTAATTCCAAATATACCATCCTGAACCAATCTAATCCCGAATATACAATCCCAAACTAAGGTAATCCTGAGTACACAATATCAAACCAAACTAATCCCGAATACACAATCCTGAATCAATCTAATCCCGAATACACAATCCTGAAAAAATCTAATCCTGAATACACAATTCCGAACCAATCTTATCCTGAATACACAATTCCGAACCAATCAAATCCAGAATACACAATCCTGAAACAATCTAATCCTGAATAGACAAACCTAAACCAGTCTAATACCGAATATAACATCCTGAAACAATTTAATCCCGAATATACAATCCCAAACTAAGCTAATCCTGAGTACACATTACCAAACCAATCTAATCCCGAATACACAATCCTGAATCAATCTAATCCCGAATACACAATCCTGAACCAATCAAATCCTGAATACACAATTCCGAACCAATCTAATCCTGAATACACAATCCTGAACCAATCTAATTGTGAATACACAATCCTGAACAATCAAATCCTGAGTACACAATCCCGAACCAATCACATCCTGAATATGCAATTCCTAACCAATCAAATCATGAATACACAAACCCAAACCAATCTAATCTTGAATATACAACCCCGAACCAATCTAATCCTGAACACACAATCCTGAACCAATCAAATCCTGAATATACAATCCCGAACCAATCTAAACCTGAATACACAATCCTGAACCAATCTAATCATGAATACAAAATCCTGAACCAATCAAATCCTGAGTAGACAATCCAGAACCAATCTAATCCTGAATATGCAATTCCTAACCAATCAAATCCTGAATACACTAACCCAAACCAATCTAATCCTGAATATACAATCCCGAACCAGTCTAATCCTGAATACACAAACCCAAACCAATAATATCCTGAATTCACAATCCTGAACCAATCTAATCCTGAATAAACAATGCCAATCCAATCAAATCCTGAATACACAAACCTAAACCAATCTAATCCCGAACACACAATCCCAAACCAATCTAATCCTGAAAACACAATCCTGAACCAATCTAATCCCGAATAAACAATCCTGAAAAAATCTAATCCTGAATACACAAACCTGAACCAATCTAATTCCGAATATACAATCCTGAACCAATCTAATCCCGAATATATAATCCCAAACTAAGCTAATCCTGAGTGCACAATACCAAACCAATCTAATCCTGAAAACACAATCCTGAACCAATCTAATCCTGAATACACAATACCAAACCAATCAAATCCTGAGTACACAATTCGAAACCAATCTAATCCTGAATACACAATCCAAAACCAATCTAATCCAGAATACACAGTCCCGAAACAATCTAATCCTGAATACATAATTTCGAACCAATCTAATCCTGAATACATAATTCCAAACCTATCTAATCCCGAATACACAATCCTGAATCAATCTAATCCCGAATAAACAATCCCGAACCAATCTAATCCTGAATACACAATCCCGAAGCAATCTAATGCTGAATACATAACCTAAAAGCCATTTAATCCTGAATACATAATCCTGAACCAATCAAATCCCAACCACACAATCCTAAATGAATATACTCACAAATACACAATTCCAAACAAATCCCAAATGCACAATCCCAAACAAATTTAATCCTGAATACACAATCCCGAACCAATCTAATCCTGAATACACAATCCCAATCCAATCAAATCCTGAATACACAAACCTAAACCAATCTAATTCCAAATAAACAATCCAAACAGATCTAATCCTGAAAACACAATCCTGAACCAATCTAATCCGAATACACAATCCTGAAACAATCTAATCCTGAATATACAATCCTGAAACAATCTAATCCTGAATACACAATGTTGAACCAATCTAATCCTGAATACATAATTCTGAACCAATATAATCCTGAATACAGAATTCCAAACATTTCTAATTCCGAGTACACAATCCTGAATCAATGTAATCCCGAATACACAACCCTGAACCAATCTAATCCTGAATACAAATTTCGAACCAATCTAATCCTGAATACAAATGCTCAAAGCCATTTTATCATGAATACATAACCCTGAACCAATCAAATCCCAACCACACAATCCTAAATGAAAATACTCATGAATACTCAATCCCAAATAAATCCCAAATGTGCAATCCCAAACCAATCTAATCCTGAATACACAATGCCGAAACAATCAAATCCTGAATTCATAAAACCAAACCAATCTAATCCCGAATACACAATTCTGAACCAATCGAATCCTGAATACACAATCCCAAACCAATCTAATCCTGAACCCACAATCCCGAACCAATCTAATCCTGAATACACAATTCCGAACCAATGTAATACTGAATATACAATCCTGAATCAATCTAATTGTGAATACACAATCCTGAACCAATCAAATCCTGAGTACGCAATCCTGAACCAATCTAATCCTGAATATGCAATTCCTAACCAATCAAATCCTGAATGCACAAACCCAAACCAATCTAATCCTGAATATACAATCCTGAACCAATCTAATCCTGAATACAAAAACCCAAACCAATTTAATCCTGAATACACAATCCTGAACCAATCAGATCCTGAAAACACAATCCTTAACCAATCTAATCCTGAATAAACAATGCCAATCCAATCAAATCCTGAATACACAAACCTAAACCAATCTAATCCCGAATACACAATCCCAAACCAATCTAATCCTGAAAACAGAATCCTGAACCAATCTAAACCCGAATACACAGTCCTGAAACAATCTAATCCTGAATACACAAACCTAAACCAATCTAATTCCAAATATACCATCCTGAACCAATCTAATCCCGAATATACAATCCCAAACTAAGGTAATCCTGAGTACACAATATCAAACCAAACTAATCCCGAATACACAATCCTGAATCAATCTAATCCCGAATACACAATCCTGAAAAAATCTAATCCTGAATACACAATTCCGAACCAATCTTATCCTGAATACACAATTCCGAACCAATCAAATCCAGAATACACAATCCTGAAACAATCTAATCCTGAATAGACAAACCTAAACCAGTCTAATACCGAATATAACATCCTGAAACAATTTAATCCCGAATATACAATCCCAAACTAAGCTAATCCTGAGTACACATTACCAAACCAATCTAATCCCGAATACACAATCCTGAATCAATCTAATCCCGAATACACAATCCTGAACCAATCAAATCCTGAATACACAATTCCGAACCAATCTAATCCTGAATACACAATCCTGAACCAATCTAATTGTGAATACACAATCCTGAACCAATCAAATCCTGAGTACACAATCCCGAACCAATCACATCCTGAATATGCAATTCCTAACCAATCAAATCATGAATACACAAACCCAAACCAATCTAATCTTGAATATACAACCCCGAACCAATCTAATCCTGAACACACAATCCTGAACCAATCAAATCCTGAATATACAATCCCAAACCAATCTAAACCTGAATACACAATCCTGAACCAATCTAATCATGAATACAAAATCCTGAACCAATCAAATCCTGAGTAGACAATCCAGAACCAATCTAATCCTGAATATGCAATTCCTAACCAATCAAATCCTGAATACACTAACCCAAACCAATCTAATCCTGAATATACAATCCCGAACCAGTCTAATCCTGAATACACAAACCCAAACCAATAATATCCTGAATTCACAATCCTGAACCAATCTAATCCTGAATAAACAATGCCAATCCAATCAAATCCTGAATACACAAACCTAAACCAATCTAATCCCGAACACACAATCCCAAACCAATCTAATCCTGAAAACACAATCCTGAACCAATCTAATCCCGAATAAACAATCCTGAAAAAATCTAATCCTGAATACACAAACCTGAACCAATCTAATTCCGAATATACAATCCTGAACCAATCTAATCCCGAATATATAATCCCAAACTAAGCTAATCCTGAGTGCACAATACCAAACCAATCTAATCATGAAAACACAATCCTGAACCAATCTAATCCTGAATACACAATACCAAACCAATCAAATCCTGAGTACACAATTCGAAACCAATCTAATCCTGAATACACAATCCAAAACCAATCTAATCCAGAATACACAGTCCCGAAACAATCTAATCCTGAATACATAATTTCGAACCAATCTAATCCTGAATACATAATTCCAAACCTATCTAATCCCGAATACACAATCCTGAATCAATCTAATCCCGAATAAACAATCCCGAACCAATCTAATCCTGAATACACAATCCCGAAGCAATCTAATGCTGAATACATAACCTCAAAGCCATTTAATCCTGAATACATAATCCTGAACCAATCAAATCCCAACCACACAATCCTAAATGAATATACTAACAAATACACAATTCCAAACAAATCCCAAATGCACAATCCCAAACAAATTTAATCCTGAATACACAATCCCGAACCAATCTAATCCTGAATACACAATCCCAATCCAATCAAATCCTGAATACACAAACCTAAACCAATCTAATTCCAAATAAACAATCCAAACAGATCTAATCCTGAAAACACAATCCTGAACCAATCTAATCCGAATACACAATCCTGAAACAATCTAATCCTGAATATACAATCCTGAAACAATCTAATCCTGAATACACAATGTTGAACCAATCTAATCCTGAATACATAATTCTGAACCAATATAATCCTGAATACAGAATTCCAAACATTTCTAATTCCGAGTACACAATCCTGAATCAATGTAATCCCGAATACACAACCCTGAACCAATCTAATCCTGAATACAAATTTCGAACCAATCTAATCCTGAATACAAATGCTCAAAGCCATTTTATCATGAATACATAACCCTGAACCAATCAAATCCCAACCACACAATCCTAAATGAAAATACTCATGAATACTCAATCCCAAATAAATCCCAAATGTGCAATCCCAAACCAATCTAATCCTGAATACACAATGCCGAAACAATCAAATCCTGAATTCATAAAACCAAACCAATCTAATCCCGAATACACAATTCTGAACCAATCGAATCCTGGATACACAATCCCAAACCAATCTAATCCTGAACCCACAATCCCGAACCAATCTAATCCTGAATACACAATTCCGAACCAATGTAATACTGAATATACAATCCTGAATCAATCTAATTGTGAATACACAATCCTGAACCAATCAAATCCTGAGTACGCAATCCTGAACCAATCTAATCCTGAATATGCAATTCCTAACCAATCAAATCCTGAATGCACAAACCCAAACCAATCTAATCCTGAATATACAATCCTGAACCAATCTAATCCTGAATACAAAAACCCAAACCAATTTAATCCTGAATACACAATCCTGAACCAATCAGATCCTGAAAACACAATCCTTAACCAATCTAATCCTGAATAAACAATGCCAATCCAATCAAATCCTGAATACACAAACCTAAACCAATCTAATCCCGAATACACAATCCCAAACCAATCTAATCCTGAAAACAGAATCCTGAACCAATCTAAACCCGAATACACAATCCTGAAACAATCTAATCCTGAATACACAAACCTAAACCAATCTAATTCCAAATATACCATCCTGAACCAATCTAACCCCGAATATACAATCCCAAACTAAGGTAATCCTGAGTACACAATATCAAACCAAACTAATCCCGAATACACAATCCTGAATCAATCTAATCCCGAATACACAATCCTGAAAAAATCTAATCCTGAATACACAATTCCGAACCAATCTTATCCTGAATACACAATTCCGAACCAATCAAATCCAGAATACACAATCCTGAAACAATCTAATCCTGAATAGACAAACCTAAACCAGTCTAATACCGAATATAACATCCTGAAACAATTTAATCCCGAATATACAATCCCAAACTAAGCTAATCCTGAGTACACATTACCAAACCAATCTAATCCCGAATACACAATCCTGAATCAATCTAATCCCGAATACACAATCCTGAACCAATCAAATCCTGAATACACAATTCCGAACCAATCTAATCCTGAATACACAATCCTGAACCAATCTAATTGTGAATACACAATCCTGAACCAATCAAATCCTGAGTACACAATCCCGAACCAATCACATCCTGAATATGCAATTCCTAACCAATCAAATCATGAATACACAAACCCAAACCAATCTAATCTTGAATATACAACCCCGAACCAATCTAATCCTGAACACACAATCCTGAACCAATCAAATCCTGAATATACAATCCCGAACCAATCTAAACCTGAATACACAATCCTGAACCAATCTAATCATGAATACAAAATCCTGAACCAATCAAATCCTGAGTAGACAATCCAGAACCAATCTAATCCTGAATATGCAATTCCTAACCAATCAAATCCTGAATACACTAACCCAAACCAATCTAATCCTGAATATACAATCCCGAACCAGTCTAATCCTGAATACACAAACCCAAACCAATAATATCCTGAATTCACAATCCTGAACCAATCTAATCCTGAATAAACAATGCCAATCCAATCAACTCCTGAATACACAAACCTAAACCAATCTAATCCCGAACACACAATCCCAAACCAATCTAATCCTGAAAACACAATCCTGAACCAATCTAATCCCGAATAAACAATCCTGAAAAAATCTAATCCTGAATACACAAACCTGAACCAATCTAATTCCGAATATACAATCCTGAACCAATCTAATCCCGAATATATAATCCCAAACTAAGCTAATCCTGAGTACACAATACCAAACCAATCTAATCCTGAAAACACAATCCTGAACCAATCTAATCCTGAATACACAATACCAAACCAATCAAATCCTGAGTACACAATTCGAAACCAATCTAATCCTGAATACACAATCCAAAACCAATCTAATCCAGAATACACAGTCCCGAAACAATCTAATCCTGAATACATAATTTCGAACCAATCTAATCCTGAATACATAATTCCAAACCTATCTAATCCCGAATACACAATCCTGAATCAATCTAATCCCGAATAAACAATCCCGAACCAATCTAATCCTGAATACACAATCCCGAAGCAATCTAATGCTGAATACATAACCTCAAAGCCATTTAATCCTGAATACATAATCCTGAACCAATCAAATCCCAACCACACAATCCTAAATGAATATACTCACAAATACACAATTCCAAACAAATCCCAAATGCACAATCCCAAACAAATTTAATCCTGAATACACAATCCCGAACCAATCTAATCCTGAATACACAATCCCAATCCAATCAAATCCTGAATACACAAACCTAAACCAATCTAATTCCAAATAAACAATCCAAACAGATCTAATCTTGAAAACACAATCCTGAACCAATCTAATCCGAATACACAATCCTGAAACAATCTAATCCTGAATATACAATCCTGAAACAATCTAATCCTGAATACACAATGTTGAACCAATCTAATCCTGAATACATAATTCTGAACCAATATAATCCTGAATACAGAATTCCAAACATTTCTAATTCCGAGTACACAATCCTGAATCAATGTAATCCCGAATACACAACCCTGAACCAATCTAATCCTGAATACAAATTTCGAACCAATCTAATCCTGAATACAAATGCTCAAAGCCATTTTATCATGAATACATAACCCTGAACCAATCAAATCCCAACCACACAATCCTAAATGAAAATACTCATGAATACTCAATCCCAAATAAATCCCAAATGTGCAATCCCAAACCAATCTAATCCTGAATACACAATGCCGAAACAATCAAATCCTGAATTCATAAAACCAAACCAATCTAATCCCGAATACACAATTCTGAACCAATCGAATCCTGAATACACAATCCCAAACCAATCTAATCCTGAACCCACAATCCCGAACCAATCTAATCCTGAATACACAATTCCGAACCAATGTAATACTGAATATACAATCCTGAATCAATCTAATTGTGAATACACAATCCTGAACCAATCAAATCCTGAGTACGCAATCCTGAACCAATCTAATCCTGAATATGCAATTCCTAACCAATCAAATCCTGAATGCACAAACCCAAACCAATCTAATCCTGAATATACAATCCTGAACCAATCTATTCCTGAATACAAAAACCCAAACCAATTTAATCCTGAATACACAATCCTGAACCAATCAGATCCTGAAAACACAATCCTTAACCAATCTAATCCTGAATAAACAATGCCAATCCAATCAAATCCTGAATACACAAACCTAAACCAATCTAATCCCGAATACACAATCCCAAA
The DNA here is from genome assembly GCF_017639515.1 of Carcharodon carcharias. Classification (NCBI taxonomy): domain Eukaryota; kingdom Metazoa; phylum Chordata; class Chondrichthyes; order Lamniformes; family Lamnidae; genus Carcharodon; species Carcharodon carcharias. The sequence continues at coordinate 87,193,304 of NC_054484.1, forward strand.
CCAATCAAATCCTGAAAACAGAATCCTGAACCAATCTAAACCCGAATACACAATCCTGAAACAATCTAATCCTGAATACACAAACCTAAACCAATCTAATTCCAAATATACCATCCAGAACCAATCTAATCCCGAATATACAATCCCAAAAAAAGGTAATCCTGAGTACACAATATCAAACCAAACTAATCCCGAATACACAATCCTGAATCAATCTAATCCCGAATACACAATCCTGAAAAAATCTAATCCTGAATACACAATTCCGAACCAATCTTATCCTGAATACACAATTCCGAACCAATCAAATCCCGAATACACAATCCTGAAACAATCTAATCCTGAATAGACAAACCTAAACCAGTCTAATACCGAATATAACATCCTGAAACAATTTAATCCCGAATATACAATCCCAAACTAAGCTAATCCTGAGTACACATTACCAAACCAATCTAATCCCGAATACACAACCCTGAATCAATCTAATCCCGAATACACAATCCTGAACCAATCAAATCCTGAATACACAATTCCGAACCAATCTAATCCTGAATACACAATCCTGAACCAATCTAATTGTGAATACACAATCCTGAACCAATCAAATCCTGAGTACACAATCCCGAACCAATCACATCCTGAATATGCAATTCCTAACCAATCAAATCATGAATACACAAACCCAAACCAATCTAATCTTGAATATACAACCCCGAACCAATCTAATCCTGAACACACAATCCTGAACCAATCAAATCCTGAATATACAATCCCGAACCAATCTAAACCTGAATACACAAACCCAAACCAATAAGATCCTGAATTCACAGTCCTGAACCAATCTAATTGTAAATACACAATCCTGAACCAATCAAATCCTGAGTAGACAATCCCGAACCAATCTAATCCGGAATACGCAATTGCTAACCAATCAAATCCTGAATACACAAACCCAAACCAATCTAATCCTGAATATACAATCCTGAACCAATCTAATCCTGAATACACAATCCCAAACCAATCTAATCCTGAATACACAATCCTGAACCAATCAAATCCTGAATATACAATCCTGCACCAATCTAATCCTGAATACTCAAACCCAAACCAATAAGATCCTGAATTCACAATCCTGAACCAATCTAATTCTGAATAAACAATGCCAATCCAATCAAATCCTGAATACACAAACCCAAGCCAATCAAGTCCTGAATATACAATCCTGAACCAATCTAATCCTGTATACACAATCCCGAACCAATCTAATTGTGAATACACAATCCCGAACCAATCACATCCTGAATATACAATCCTGAACCAATCTAATCCTGAATACACAAACCCAAACCAATCAGATCCTGAAAACTCAATCCTGAACCAATCAAATCCTGAATAAACAATGCCAATCCAATCAAATCCTGAACACGCAAACCTAAACCAATCTAATCCCGAATACACAATCCTGAAACAATCTAATCCTGAATACACAAACCTAAACCATTCTAATTTCGAATATACAATCCTGAACCAATCTACTCCCGAATATAGAATCCCAAACTAAGGTAATCCTGAGTACACTATAACAAACCAATCTAATCCCGAATAAACCATCCTGAATCAATCTGCTTCCGAATATACAATCCTGTACCAATCTAATCCTGAATACACAATTCCGAACCAATCTAATCCTGAATACACAATCCTGAACCAATCTAATCGTGAATACAAAATCCTGAACCAATCAAATCCTGAGTACACAATCCCGAACCAATCTAATCCTGAATATGCAATTCCTAACCAATCAAATCCTGAATAAACAAACCCAAACCAATCTAATCCTGAATATACAATCCTGAACCAATCTAATCCTGAATACACAATCCCAAACCAATCTAATCCTGAATACACAATCCCTAACCAATCAAATCCAAAATATACAATCCCGAACCAATCTAATCCTGATTACACAAACCCAAACCAATCAGATGCAGAATTCACAATCCTGAACCAATCTAATGCTGAATAAACTATGCCAATCTAATCAAATCCTGAATACACAAACCTAAACCAATCTAATCGCGAACACACAATCCCAAACCAATCTAATCCTGAAAACACAATCCTGAGCCAATCTAATGCCGAATACACAATCCTGAAGCAATCTTATCCTGAATACACAAACCTGAACCAATCTAATTCCGTATATACAATCCTGAACCAATCTAATCCCGAATATACAATCCCAAACCAAGCTAATCCTGAGTACACAATACCAAACCAATCTAATCCTGAATACTCAATCCCAAACCAATCCAATCCTGAATACACAATCCCGAACCAATCAAATCCTGAATATACAATCCCAAACAATCTAATCCTGAATACACAAACCTAAACCAATCTAGTTCCGAGTATAGCATCCTGAACCAATCTAATGTCGAATATACAATCCCAAACTAAGGTAATCCTGAGTACACAATATCAAACCAATCTAATCCCGAATACACAATCCTGAATCAATCTAATCCCGAATACACAATTCTGAACCAATCTAATCCTGAAGACACAATTCCGAACCAATCTAATCCTGAATACACAATCCTGAATCAATCTAATCGTGAATACACAATCCTGAACCCATCAAATCGTGAATATGCAATTCCTAACAAATCAAATCCTGAATACACAAACCCAAACCAAACTAATCCTGAATATAGAATCCTGAACCAATCTAATCCTGAATACAAAAACCCAAACCAATCTAATCCTGAATACACAATCCTGAACCAATCTAATCCTGAATACACAAACCCCAACCAATCAGATCCTGAAAACTCAATCCTGAGCCAATCTAATACTGAATAAACAATGCCAATCCAATCAAATCCCGAATACACAATCCTAAACCAATCTAATCCTGTTCACACAATCCTGAACCAATCTAATCCCGAATACACAATCCTGAAACAATCTAATCCTGAATACACAAACCTAAACCAATCTACTTCCGAATATACGATCCTGAACCTATGTAATCCCGAATATACAATCCCAAACTAAGCTAATCCTGAGTACACAATACCAAACCAATCTAATCCCGAATACACCATCCTTAATCAATCTTCTCCCGAATACACAATCCTGAACCAATCTAATCCTGATTAGACAATTCTGAACCAATCTAATCCTGAATACAATATCCTGAACCAATCTAATCGTGAATACACCATCCTGAACCAATCAAATCCTGAGTACACAATCCCGATCCAATCTAATCCTGAATATGCAATTCCTAACCAATCAAATCCTGAATACACAAACCCAAACAATCTAATCCTGAATATACAATCCTGAAAAAATCTAATCCTGAATACACAATCCCAAACCAATCTAATCCTGAATACACAATCCCGAAACAATCAAATCCTGAATATACAATCACGAACGAATCTAATCCTGCATACACAAACCCAAACCATCAGATCCTGAATTGACAATCCTGAACCAATCTAATTCTGAATAAACAATGCCAATCCAATCAAATCCTGAATACACAAACCTAAACCAATGTAATCCCGAACACACAATCCCAAACCAATCTAATCCTGAAAACACAATCCTGAACCATTCTAATTCCGAATACACAATCCTGAAACAATCTAATCCTGAATACACAAACCTGAACCAATCTAATTCCGAATATACAATCCTGAACCAAACTAATTCCGAATATACAATCCCAAACTAAGCTAATCCTGAGTACACAATACCAAACCATTCTAATCCTGAAAACGCAATCCTGAACCAATCTAATCCTGAATATGCAATTCTTAACCAATCACATCCTGAATAGACAAACCCAAACCAATCTAATCCTGAATATACAATCCTGAACCAATCTAATCCTGAATACAAAAACCCAAACCAATTTAATCCTGAATACACAATCCTGAACCAATCAGATCCTGAAAACACAATCCTTAACCAATCAAATCCTGAATAAACAATGCCAATCCAATCAAATCCTGAATACACAAACCTAAATCAATCTAATCCCGAATACACAATCCCAAACCAATCTAATCCTGAAAACACAATCCTGAACCAATCTAAACCCGAATACACAATCCTGAAACAGTCTAATCCTGAATACGCAAACCTAAACCAATCTAATTCCAAATATACCATCCTGAACCAATCTAATCCCGAATATACAATCCCAAACTAAGGTAATCCTGAGTACACAATATCAAACCAAACTAATCCCGAATACACAATCCTGAATCAATCTAATCCCGAATACACAATCCTGAAAAAATCTAATCCTGAATACACAATTCCGAACCAATCTTATCCTGAATACACAATCCTGAACCAATCAAATCCCGAATACACAATCCTGAAACAATCTAATCCTGAATAGACAAACCTAAACCAGTCTAATACCGAATATACCATCCTGAAACAATTTAATCCCGAATATACAATCCCAAACTAAGCTAATCCTGAGTACACATTACCAAACCTATCTAATCCCGAATACACAATCCTGAATCAATCTAATCCCGAATACAGCATCCTGAACCAATCAAATCCTGAATACACAATTCCGAACCAATCTAATCCTGAATACACAATCCTGAACCAATCTAATCCTGAATACACAATCCTGAACCAATCAAATCCTGAGTACACAATCCAGAACCAATCTCATCCTGAATATGCAATTCCTAAACAATCAAATCATGAATACACAAACCCAAACCAATCTAATCTTGAATATACAACCCCGAACCAATCTAATCCTGAATACAAACCCCCAAACCAATCTAATCCTGAATACACAATCCTGAACCAATCAAATCCTGAATATACAATCCTGAACCAATCTAATCCTGAATATGCAATTCCTAACCAATCAAATCCTGAATACACAAAACCAAACCAATCTAATCTTGAATATACAACACCGAACCAATCTAATCCTGAATACACAAACCCAAACCAATCAGATCCTGAATTCACAATCCTGAACCAATCTAATCCTGAATACACAATGCCAGTAAAATCCAATCCTGAATACACAAACCTAAACCAATCTAATCCTGAACACACAATCCCAAACCAATCTAAACCTGAAAACACAATCCTGAACCAATCTAATCCCGAATACACAACCCTGGAACAATCTAATCCTGAATACACAAACCTGAACCAATCTAATCCCGAATATACAATCCCAAACTAAGCTAATCCTGAGTACACAATACCAAAACAAAATAATCCTGAAAACACAATCCGGAACCAATCAAATCCTGAGTACACAATCCCGAAACAATCTAATCCTGAATATACAATCCCGAACCAATCAAATCCTGAATACACAAACTCAAATCAATCTAATCCTAAATATACAACCCCAAGCCAATCTAATCCTGAATACAAAATGCCAAACCAATCTAATCCTGAACCAATGTAATCCCGAATATACAATCCTGAATCAATCTAATCCCGAATACACAATCCTGAACCAATCAAATCCTGAATACACAATTCCGAACCAATCTAATCCTGAATACACATTCCTGAACCAATCTAATTGTGAATACACAATCCTGAACCAATCAAATCCTGAGTACACAATCCCGAACCAATCTCATCCTGAATATGCAATTCCTAACCAATCAAATCATGAATACACAAACCCAAACCAATCTAATCTTGAATATACAACCCTGAACCAATCTAATCCTGAATACAAACCCCCAAACCAATCTAATCCTGAATACACAATCCTGAACCAATCAAATCCTGAATATACAATCCCGAACCAATCTAATCCTGAATATGCAATTCCTAACCAATCAAATCCTGAATACACAAAACCAAACCAATCTAATCTTGAATATACAACACCGAACCAATCTAATCCTGAATACACAAACCCAAACCAATCAGATCCTGAATTCACAATCCTGAACCAATCTAATCCTGAATAAACAATGCCAATAAAATCCAATCCTGAATACACAAACCTAAGCCAATCTAATCCTGAACACACAATCCCAAACCAATCTAAACCTGAAAACACAATCCTGAACCATTCTAATCCCGAATACACAACCCTGGAACAATCTAATCCTGAATACACAAACCTGAACCAATCTAATCCCGAATATACAATCCCAAACTAAGCTAATCCTGAGTACACAATACCAAAACAAAATAATCCTGAAAACACAATCCGGAACCAATCAAATCCTGTGTACACAATCCCGAACCAATCTAATCCTGAATATACAATCCCGAACCAATCAAATCCTGAATACACAAACTCAAATCAATCTAATCCTAAATATACAACCCCAAGCCAATCTAATCCTGAATACAAAATGCCAAACCAATCTAATCCTGAATACACAATCCTGAACCAATGTAATCCAGAATATACAATCCCAAACTAAGCTAATCCTGAGTACACAATACCAAACCAATCTAATCCTGAAAACACAATCCCGAACCAATCTAATCCTGAATATGTAATTGCTAATCAATCAAATCCTGAATACACATACCCAAACCAATCTAATCCTGAATATACAATCCTGAACCAATCTAATCCTGAATGCACAATCCCAAACCAATCTAATCCTGAATACACAATCCCGAACCAATCAAATCCTCAATATACAATCCCGAACCAATCTAATCCTGAGTACACAATACCAAACCAATCTAAACCTGAAAAAACAATCCCGAACCAATCTAATCCTGAATATGCAATTGCTAATCAATCAAATCCTGAATACACATACCCAAACCAATCTAATCCTGAATATACAATCCTGAACCAATCTAATCCTGAATACACAATCCCAAACCAATCTAATCCTGAATACACAATCCCGAACCAATCAAATCCTCAATATACAATCCCAAACCAATCTAATCCTGAATACACAAACCCAAACCAATCAGATCCTGAATTCACAATCCTGAACCAATCTAAACCTGAATAAACAATGCCTATCCAATCAAATCCTGAATGAACAAACCTAAATCAATCTAATACAGAACACAAAATCCCAAAACAATCTAATCCGGAAAACACAATCCTGAACCAAGCTAATCCCGAATACACAATCCTGAAACAATCTAATCCTAAATACACAAACCTGAACCTATCTAATTCCGAATATACAATCCTGAACCAATCTAATCCCGAATATACAATCCCAAACTAAGCTAATCCTGAGTACACAATACCAAACCAATCTAATCCTGAAAACACAATCCTGAACCAATCTAATCCTGAATACACAATCCCAAACCAATCAAATCCTGAGTACACAATTCGAAACCAATCTAATCCTGAATACAAAATCCCAAATCAATCTAATTCAGAATATACAATCCCGAACCAATCTAATCCTAAATACAGAATTTCGAACAAATCTAATCCTGAATACATAATTCCAAACCTCTCTAAACCCGAATAAACAATTCTGAATCAATCTAATCCCGAATACACAATCCCGAACCAATCTAATCCTGAATACACAATTCCAAACCTATCTAATCCCGATTACAAAATCCCGAACCAATCTAATCCTGAACCCACAATCCCGAACCAATCTCATGCTGAATACACAATTGCGAACCAATCTTACCCTGAATACACAATCCTGAACCAATCTAATTGTGAATATACAATCCTGAACCAATCTAATCCTGAATACACAAGCCCAAATCAATCTAATCCCGAATACACAATCCCGAACCAATCTAATCCTGAATACACAATTCCAAACCTATCTAATCCCGATTACAAAATGCCAAACCAATCTAATCCTGAACCCACAATCCCGAACCAATCTAATGCTGAATACACAATTGCGAACCAATCTAACCCTGAATACACAATCCTGAACCAATCTAATTGTGAATACACAATCCTGAACCAATCTAATCCTGAATACACAAGCGCAAACCAATCTAATCCTGAATACACAATCCCGAACCAATCAAATCCTGAATATACAATCCTGAAACAATCTAATTCTGAATACACAACCCCAAACCAATCACATCCTGAATACACAAACCCAAACAAACCTAATCCTGAATATACAATCGTGAACCAATCTAATCCTGTATACACAATCCCAAACCAATCTAATCCAGAATACACAATCCCGAAAAAAGCAGATCCTGAAAACTGAATCCTGAACCAATCTAATCCTGAATAAACAATGCCAAACCAATCAAATCCTGAATGCACAAACCTAAACCAATCTAATCCCGAATACACAATCCCAAACCAATCTAATCCTGAAAACACAATCCTGAACCAATCTAAACCCGAATGCACAATCCTGAAACAATCTATTCCTGAATACACAAACCTAAACCAATCTAATTCCGAATATACCATCCTGAACCAATCTAATCCCGAATATACAATCCCGAACCAATCAAATCCTGAATATTCAATCCTGAACCAATCTAATCCTGAAAACACAAACGCATACCAATCAGATCCTAAAAACTCAATCCTGAACCAATCTAATCCTGAATAAATTATGCCAATCCAATCAAATCCTGAATACACAAACCTACACCAATCTAAACCCGAAAACACATTCCCAAACCAATCTAATCCTGAATACACAATCCCAATCCAATCTAATCCTGAATACACAATCCCGAACCAATCTAATCCTGAATACACAAACCCAAACCAATCAGATCCTGAATTCACAATCCTGAACCAATCTAATCCTGAATAAACATTGCCAATCCAATCAAATCCTGAATACACAAACCTAAACCAATCTAATCCCGAATACACAATCCCAAACCAATCTAATCCTGAAAACACAATCCTGAACCAATCTAATCCCGAATACACAATCCTGAAACAATCTAATCCTGAATACACAAACCTGAACCAATCTAATTCCGAATATACAATCCTGAACCAGTGTAATCCCGAATATAAAATCCCAAACTAAGCTAATCCTGAGTACACAATACCAAACCAATCTAATCCCGAATAGACCATCCTGAATCAATCTACTCCCGAATACACAATCCTGAACCAATCTAATCCTGAATACACAATTCTGAACCAATCTAATCCTGAAAACACAATCCTGAACCAATCTAATCGTGAATACACAACCCTGAACCAATCAAGTCCTGAGTACACAATCCCGAACCAATCTCATCCTGAATATGCAATTCCTAACCATTCAAATCCTGAATAAACAAACCCAAACCAATGTAATCCTGAATATACAATCCTGAACCAATCAAATCCTGAATACAAAATCCCAAACCAATCTAATCATGAATACACAATCCCGAACCAATCAATTCCCAAATATACAATCCCGAACCAATCTAATCCTGAATACACAAACCCAAACCAATCAGATCCTGAATTCACAATCCTGAACCAATCTAATCCTGAATAAAGAATGCCCATCCAATCACATCCTGAATACACAAACCCAAACAAACCTAATCCTGAATATACAATCGTGAGCCAATCTAATCCTGTATACACAATCCCAAACCAATGTAATCCAGAATACACAATCCCGAACAAAGCAGATCCTGAAAACTGAATCCTGAACCAATCTAATCCTGAATAAGCAATGCCAAACCAATCAAATCATGAATGCACAAACCTAAACCAATCTAATCCCGAATACACAATCCCAAACCAATCTAATCCTGAAAACACAATCCTGAACCAATCTAAACCCGAATGCACAATCCTGAAACAATCTATTCCTGAATACACAAACCTAAACCAATTTAATTCCGAATATACCATCCTGAACCAATCTAATCCCGAATGTACAAGCCCGAACCAATCAAATCCTGAATATTCAATCCTGAACCAATCTAATCCTGAAAACACAAATGCATACCAATCAGATCCTGAAAACTCAATCCTGAACCAATCTAATCCTGAATAAATTATGCCAATCCAATCAAATCCTGAATACACAAACCTATACCAATCTAAACCCGAAAACACATTCCCAAACCAATCTAATCCTGAATACACAATCCCAATCCAATCTAATCCTGAATACACAATCCCGAATAAATCTAATCCTGAATACACAAACCCAAACCAATCAGATCCTGAATTCACAATCCTGAACCAATCTAATCCTGAATGAACATTGCCAATCCAATCAAATCCTGAATACACAAACCTAAACCAATCTAATCCCGAATACACAATCCCAAACCAATCTAATCCTGAAAACACAATCCTGAACCAATCTAATCCCGAATACACAATCCTGAAACAATCTAATCCTGAATACACAAACCTGAACCAATCTAATTCCGAATATACAATCCTGAACCAATGTAATCCCGAATATAAAATCCCAAACTAAGCTAATCCTGAGTACACAATACCAAACCAATCTAATCCCGAATACACCATCCTGAATCAATCTACTCCCGAATACACAATCCTGAACCAATCTAATCCTGAATACACAATTCTGAACCAATCTAATCCTGAAAACACAATCCTGAACCAATCTAATCGTGAATACACAACCCTGAAGCAATCAAGTCCTGAGTACACAATCCTGAACCAATCTCATCCTGAATATGCAATTCCTAACCATTCAAATCCTGAATAAACAAACCAAAACCAATGTAATCCTGAATATACAATCCTGAACCAATCAAATCCTGAATACAAAATCCCAAACCAATCTAATCATGAATACACAATCCCGAACCAATCAATTCCCAAATATACAATCCCGAACCAATCTAATCCTGAATACACAAACCCAAACCAATCAGATCCTGAATTCACAATCCTGAACCAATCTAATCCTGAATAAACAATGCCAATCCAATCAAATCCTGAATACACGAACCTAAACCAATCTAATCCCGAACACACAATCCCAAACCAATCTAATCCTGAAAACACAATCCTGAACCAATCTAATCCCGAATACACAATCCTGAAACAATCTAATCCTGAATACACAAACCTGAACCAATCTAATTCCGAATATACAATCCCAAACTGAGCTAATCGTGAGTACACAATACCAAACCAATCTAATCCTGAAAACACAATCCCAAACCAATCAAATCCTGAGTACACAATTCGAAACCAATCTAATCCTGAATACACAATCCCAAACCAATCTAATCCAGAATACACCATCCCGAACCAATCTAATCCTGAATACATAATTTCGAACCAATCTAATCCTGAATACATAATTCCAAACCTATCTAATCCAGAATACACAATCCTGAATCAATCTAATCCCGAATACACAGTCCCGAACCAATCTAATCCTGAATTCACAATCCCGTACCAATCTAATCCTGAATACAAAACCTCAAAGCCATTTAATCCTGAATACATAATCCTGAACCAATCAAATCCCAACCACACAATCCTAAATGAATATACTCACGAATACACAATTCCAAACAAATCCCAAATGCACAATCCCAAACAAATTTAATCCTGAATACACAATCCCGAACAAATCTAATCCTGAATACACAAGCTCACACCAATCAAATCCTGCATACACAATCCCGAACCAATCTAATCCCGAATTCACAAACCCAAACAAATCTAATCCCGAATGTACAAATTTGAACCAATCTAATCCTGAAGACACAATCCTGCACCAATCTAATCCTGAATACACAATCCCAATCCAATCAAATCCTGAATACACAAACCTAAATCAATCTAATCCCGAATACACAATCCCAAACAGATCTAATCCTGAAAACACAATACTGAACCAATCTAATCCGAATACACAATCCTGAAACAATCTAATCCTGAATACACAATCCTGAAACAATCTAATCCTGAATATACAATCCTGAAACAATCTAATCCTGAATACACAATTATGAACCAATCTAATCCTGAATACATAATTCTGAACCAATATAATCCTGAATACAGAATTCCAAACATATCTAATCCCGAATACACAATCCTGAATCAATGTAATCCCGAATACACAACCCTGAACCAATCGAATCCTGAATACAAATTTCGAACCAAACTAATCCTGAATACAAAAGCTCAAAGTCATTTAATCCTGAATACATAACCCTGAACCAATCAAATCCCAACCACACAATCCTAAATGAAAATACTCATGAATACTCAATCCCAAATAAATCCCAAATGTGCAATCCCAAACCAATCTAATCCTGAATACACAATGCCGAAACAATCAAATCCTGAATTCATAAAACCAAACCAATCTAATCCCGAATACACAATTCTGAACCAATCTAATCCCGAATACACAATCCCAAACCAATCTAATACTGAACCCACAATCCCGAACCAATCTAATCCTGAATACACAATTCCGAACCAATCTAATCCCGAATAGACAATTCCGAAACAATCTAATCCCGAATACACAATTCCGAACCAATCTAATCCTGAATACACAATCCTGAACCAATCGAATTGTGAATACACAATCCTGAACCAATCAAATCCTGAGTACACAATCCCGAACCAATCTAATCCTGAATATGCAATTCCTAACCAATCAAATCCTGAATACACAAACCCAAACCAATCTAAACCTGAATATACAATCCTGATCCAATCTAATCCCGAATATACAATCCCAAACTAAGCTAATCCTGAGTACACAATACCAAACCAATCCAATCCTGAAAACACAATCCTGAACCAATCTAATCCTGAATACACAATCCCAAACCAATCAAATCCTGAGTACACAATTCGAAACCAATCTAATCCTGAATACAAAATCCCAAATCAATCTAATCCAGAATATACAATCCCGAACCAATCTAATCCTAAATACAAAATTTCGAACAAATCTAATCCTGAATACATAATTCCAAACCTCTCTAAACCCGCATAAACAATTCTGAATCAATCTAATCCCGAATACACAATCCCGAACCAATCTAATCCTGAATACACAATTCCAAACCTATCTAATCCCGATTACAAAATCCCAAACCAATCTAATCCTGAATACACAATCCTGAACCAATCTAATCCTGAATACACAATCCCAAACCAATCAAATCCTGAGTACACAATTCGAAACCAATCTAATCCTGAATACAAAATCCCAAATCAATCTAATCCAGAATATACAATCCCGAACCAATCTAATCCCGAATACACAATCCCGAACCAATCTAATCCTGAATACACAATTCCAAACCTATCTAATCCCGATTACAAAATCCCAAACCAATCTAATCCTGAACCCACAATCCCGAACCAATATAATGCTGAATACACAATTGCGAACCAATCTAACCCTGAATACACAATCCTGAACCAATCTAATTGTGAATATACAATCCTGAACCAATCTAATCCTGAATACACAAGCCCAAATCAATCTAATCCCGAATACACAATCCCGAACCAATCTAATCCTGAATACACAATTCCAAACCTATCTAATCCCGATTACAAAATCCCAAACCAATCTAATCCTGAACCCACAATCCCGAACCAATCTAATGCTGAATACACAATTGCGAACCAATCTAAACCTGAATACACAATCCTGAACCAATCTAATTGTGAATATACAATCCTGAACCAATCTAATCCTGAATACACAAGCCCAAACCAATCTAATCCTGAATACACAATCCGTAACCAATCAAATCCTGAATATACAATCCCGAAACAATCTAATCCTGAATACACAAACCCAAACCAATAAGATCCTGAATTCACAATCCTGAACCAATCTAATCCTGAATAAATAATGCCAATCCAATCACATCCTGAATACACAAACCCAAACAAACCTAATCCTGAATATACAATCGTGAACCAATCTAATCCTGTATACACAATCCCAAACCAATCTAATCCAGAATACACAATCCCGAACAAAGCAGATCCTGAAAACTGAATCCTGAACCAATCTAATCCTGAATAAACAATGCCAAACCAATCAAATCCTGAATGCACAAACCTAAACCAATCTAATCCCGAATACACAATCCCAAACCAATCTAATCCTGAAAACACAATCCTGAAACAATCTAAACCCGAATGCACAATCCTGAAACAATCTATTCCTGAATACACAAACCTAAACCAATGTAATTCCGAATATACCATCCTGAACCAATCTAATCCCGAATGTACAATCCCGAACCAATCAAATCCTGAATATTCAATCCTGAACCAATCTAATCCTGAAAACACAAACGCATACCAATCAGATCCTGAAAACTCAATCCTGAACCAATCTAATCCTGAATAAATTATGCCAATCCAATCAAATCCTGAATACACAAACCTATACCAATCTAAACCCGAAAACACATTCCCAAACCAATCTAATCCTGAATACACAATCCCAATCCAATCTAATCCTGAATACACAATCCCGAATAAATCTAATCCTGAATACACAAACCCAAACCAATCAGATCCTGAATTCACAATCCTGAACCAATCTAATCCTGAATAAACATTGCCAATCCAATCAAATCCTGAATACACAAACCTAAACCAATCTAATCCCGAATACACAATCCCAAACCAATCTAATCCTGAAAACACAATCATGAACCAATCTAATCCCGATTACACAATCCTGAAACAATCTAATCCTGAATACACAAACCTGAACCAATCTAATTCTGAATATACAATCCTGAACCAATGTAATCCCGAATATAAAATCCCAAACTAAGCTAATCCTGAGTACACAATACCAAACCAATCTAAACCAGAATACACCATCCTGAATCAATCTACTCCCGAATACACAATCCTGAACCAATCTAATCCTGAATACACAATTCTGAACCAATCTAATCCTGAAAACACAATCCTGAACCAATCTAATCATGAATACACAACCCTGAACCAATCAAGTCCTGAGTACACAATCCCGAACCAATCTCATCCTGAATATGCAATTCCTAACCATTCAAATCCTGAATAAACAAACCCAAACCAATGTAATCCTGAATATACAACCCTGAACCAATCAAATCCTGAATACAAAATCCCAAACCAATCTAATCATGAATACACAATCCCGAACCAATCAATTCCCAAATATACAATCCCGAACCAATCTAATCCTGAATACACAAACCCAAACCAATCAGATCCTGAATTCACAATCCTGAACCAATCTAATCCTGAATAAACAATGCCAATCCAATCAAATCCTGAATACACGAACCTAAACCAATCTAATCCCGAACACACAATCCCAAACCAATCTAATCCTGAAAACACAATCCTGAACCAATCTAATCCCGAATACACAATCCTGAAACAATCTAATCCTGAATACACAAACCTGAACCAATCTAATTCCGAATATACAATCCTGAACCAATCTAATTCCGAATATAGAATCCCAAACTGAGCTAATCGTGAGTACACAATACCAAACCAATCTAATCCTGAAAACACAATCCCAAACCAATCAAATCCTGAGTACACAATTCGAAACCAATCTAATCCTGAATACACAATCCCAAACCAATCTAATCCAGAATACACAATCCCGAACCAATCTAATCCTGAATACATAATTTCGAACCAATCTAATCCTGAATACATAATTCCAAACCTATCTAATCCAGAATACACAATCCTGAATCAATCTAATCCCGAATACACAATCCCGAACCAATCTAATCCTGAATTCACAATCCCGTACCAATCTAATCCTGAATACAAAACCTCAAAGCCATTTAATCCTGAATACATAATCCTGAACCAATCAAATCCCAACCACACAATCCTAAATGAATATACTCACGAATACACAATTCCAAACAAATCCCAAATGCACAATCCCAAACAAATTTAATCCTGAATACACAATCCCGAACAAATCTAATCCTGAATACACAAGCTCACACCAATCAAATCCTGCATACACAATCCCGAACCAATCTAATCCCGAATTCACAAACCCAAACAAATCTAATCCCGAATGTACAAATTTGAACCAATCTAATCCTGAAGACACAATCCTGCACCAATCTAATCCTGAATACACAATCCCAATCCAATCAAATCCTGAATACACAAACCTAAATCAATCTAATCCCGAATACACAATCCCAAACAGATCTAATCCTGAAAACACAATACTGAACCAATCTAATCCGAATACACAATCCTGAAACAATCTAATCCTGAATACACAATCCTGAAACAATCTAATCCTGAATATACAATCCTGAAACAATCTAATCCTGAATACACAATTATGAACCAATCTAATCCTGAATACATAATTCTGAACCAATATAATCCTGAATACAGAATTCCAAACATATCTAATCCCGAATACACAATCCTGAATCAATGTAATCCCGAATACACAACCCTGAACCAATCGAATCCTGAATACAAATTTCGAACCAATCTAATTCTGAATACAAAAGCTCAAAGTCATTTAATCCTGAATGCATAACCCTGAACCAATCAAATCCCAACCACACAATCCTAAATGAAAATACTCATGAATACTCAATCCCAAATAAATCCCAAATGTGCAATCCCAAACCAATCTAATCCTGAATACACAATGCTGAAACAATCAAATCCTGAATTCATAAAACCAAACCAATCTAATCCCGAATACACAATTCTGAACCAATCTAATCCCGAATACACAATCCCAAACCAATCTAATACTGAACCCACAATCCCGAACCAATCTAATACTGAACCCACAATCCCGAACCAATCTAATCCTGAATACACAATTCCGAACCAATCTAATCCCGAATAGACAATTCCGAACCAATCTAATCCTGAATACACAATTCCGAACCAATCTAATCCTGAATACACAATCCTGAACCAATCTAATTGTGAATACACAATCCTGAACCAATCAAATCCTGAGTACACAATCCCGAACCAATCTAATCCTGAATATGCAATTCCTAACCAATCAAATCCTGAATACACAAACCCAAACCAATCTAAACCTGAATATACAATCCTGATCCAATCTAATCCTGAATACACAATCCCAAACCAATCAAATCCTGAATATACAATCCCAAGCCAATCTAAATCTGAATACACAAACCCAAACCAATAAGATCCTGAATTCACAATCCTGAAGAAATCTAATCCTGAATAAACAATGCCAATCCAATCAAATCCTGATTACACAATCCCAAACCAATCAAATCCTGAGTACACAATTCGAAACCAATCTAATCCTGAATACACAATCCAAAACCAATCTAATCCAGAATACACAAACCTGAACCAATCAAATCCTGAATACATAATTTCGAACCAATCTAATCCTGAATACGTAACTCCAAACCTATCTAATCCCGAATACACAATCCTGAATCAATCTAATCCCGAATACACAATCCCGAACCAATCTAATCCTGAATACACAAAGCCAAACCAATCTAATCCTGAATATACAATCCTGAACCAATCTAATCCTGAATATACAATCCTGAACCAATCTAAACCTGAATAGACAATCCCGAACCAATCAAATCCTGAATATACAATCCCGAACCAATCTAATCTTGAATACATAAACCCAAACCAATAAGATCCCGAATTCACAATCCTGAACCAATGTAATCCTGAATAAACAATGCCAATCCAATCAAATCCTGAATACACAAACCCAAACCAATCTAATCCTGAATATACAATCCTGAACCAATCTAATCCTGTATACACAATCCCAAAGCAATCTAATCCTGAATACACAATCCCGAACCAATCTAATCCTGAATACACAAACCCAAACTAATAAGATCCTGAAATCACAATCCTGAACCAATCTAAGCCTGAATAAACAATGCCATTCCAATCAAATCCTGAATAAACAAACCCAAACAAACCCAATCCTGAATATACAATCGTGAACCAATCTAATCCTGTATACACAATCCAAAACCAATCTAATCCTGAATACAGAATCCTGAACCAATCAGATCCTGAAAACTCAATCCTGAACCAATCTGAACCTGAATAAACTATGCCGATCCCATCAAATCCTGAATACACAAACCTAAACCAATCTAATCCCGAATACACAATCCCAAACCAATCTAATCCTGAATACACAATCCCAAACCAATCTAATCCTGAATACACAATCCCGAACCAATCTAATCCTGAATACACAAACCCAAACCAATCAGATCCTGAATTCACAATCCTGAACCAATCTAATCCTGAATAAACAATGCCAATCCAATCAAATCCTGAATACACAAACCTAAACCAATCTAATCCCGAATACACAATCCCAAACCAATCTAATCCTGAAAACACAATCCTGAGCCAATCTAATCCCGAATACACAATCCTGAAACAATCTAATCCTGAGTACACAATACCAAACCAATCTAATCCCGAATACACCATCCTGAATCAATCTACTCCCGAGTACACAATCCTGAACCAATCTAATCCTGAATACACAATTCGGAACCAATCTAATCCTGAATACACAAGCCTGAACCAATCTACTCGTGAATACACAATCCTGAACCAATCAAGTCCTGAGTACACAATCCCGAACCAATCTCATCCTGAATATGCAATTCCTAACCAATCAAATCCTGAATACACAAACCCAAACCAATCTAATCCTGAATACACAAACCCATACCAATCAGATCCTAAAAACTCAATCCTGAACGAATCTAATCCTGAATAAACTATGCCAATCCAATCAAATCCTGAATACACAAACCTGAACCAACCTAATCCCGAATACACAATCCCAAACCAATCTAATCCTGAATACACAATCCCAAACCAATCTAACCCTGAATACACAATCCCGAACCAACCTAATCCTGAATACACAATGCTGAACCAATCAAATCCTGAGTACACAATCCCGAACCAATCTAATCCTGAATGTGCTATTCCTAACCAATCAAATCCGGAATACACAAACCCAAACCAAACTATTCCTGAATATACAATCCTGAACCAATCTAATCCTGTATACACAATCCCAAACCAATCTAATCCTGAATACACAATCCCGAACCAATCAAATCCTGAATATGCAATCCTGAAACAATCTAATCCTGAATAAACAAACCCATACCAATCAGATCCTGAAAACTCAATCCTGAACCAATCTAATCCTGAATAAACTATTCCAATCCAATCAAATGCTGAATACACAAACCTAAACCAATCTAATCCCGAATACACAATCCCGAACCAATCTAATCCTGAATACGCAAATCCAAACCAATCAGATCCTGAATTCACAATCCTGAACCAATCTAATCCTGAATAAACAATGCCAATCCAATAAAATACTGAATAAACAAACCTAAACCAATCTAATCCTGTATACACAGTCCCAAACCAATCTAATCCTGAATACACAATCCTGAACCAATCAAATCCTGAATATACAATCCTGAACCAATCTAATCCTGAATACACAAACCCATACCAATCAGATCCTGAAAACTCAATCCTGAACCAATCCAATCCTGAATACACAAAACCAAACCAATCTAATCTTGAATATACAACACCGAACCAATCTAATCCTGAATACACAAACCCAAACCAATAAGATCCTGAATTCACAATCCTGAACCAATCTAAGCCTGAATAAACAATGCCATTCCAATCAAATCCTGAATAAACAAACCCAAACAAACCCAATCCTGAATATACAATCGTGAACCAATCTAATCCTGTATACACAATCCCAAACCAATCTAATCCTGAATACAGAATCCTGAACCAATCAGATCCTGAAAACTCAATCCTGAACCAATCTGAACCTGAATAAACTATGCCGATCCCATCAAATCCTGAATACACAAACCTAAACCAATCTAATCCCGAATACACAATCCCAAACCAATCTAATCCTGAATACACAATCCCAAACCAATCTAATCCTTAATACACAATCCCGAACCAATCTAATCGAGAATACACAAACCCAAACCAATCAGATCCTGAATTCACAATCCTGAACCAATCTAATCCTGAATAAACAATGCCAATCCAATCAAATCCTGAATACACAAACCTAAACCAATCTAATCCCGAATATACAATCCCAAACCAATCTACTCCTGAAAACACAATCCTGAACCAATCTAATTCCGAATATACAATCCTGAACCAATCTAATCCCGAATATACAATCCCAAACTAAGCTAATCCTGAGTACACAATACCAAACCAATCTAATCCCGAATACACCATCCTGAATCAATCTACTCCCGAGTACACAATCCTGAACCAATCTAATCCTGAATACACAATTCGGAACCAATCTAATCCTGAATACACAATCCTGAACCAATCTACTCGTGAATACACAATCCTGAACCAATCAAGTCCTGAATACACAATCCCGAACCAATCTCATCCTGAATATGCAATTCCTAACCAATCAAATCCTGAATACACAAACCCAAACAAATCTAATCCTGAATACACAAATCCATACCAATCAGATCCTAAAAACTCAATCCTGAACCAATCTAATCCTGAATAAACTATGCCAATCCAATCAAATCCTGAATACACAAACCTGAACCAACCTAATCCCGAATACACAATCCCAAACCAATCTAATCCTGAATACACAATCCCAAACCAATCTAATCCTGAATACACAATCCCGAACCAATCTAATCCTGAATACACAATGCTGAACCAATCAAATCCTGAGTACACAATCCCGAACCAATCTAATCCTGAATGTGCTATTCCTAACCAATCAAATCCGGAATACACAAACCCAAACCAAACTATTCCTGAATATACAATCCTGAACCAATCTAATCCTGTATACACAATCCCAAACCAATCTAATCCTGAATACACAATCCCGAACCAATCAAATCCTGAATATGCAATCCTGAAACAATCTAATCCTGAATACACAAACCCATACCAATCAGATCCTGAAAACTCAATCCTGAACCAATCTAATCCTGAATAAACTATTGCAATCCAATCAAATGCTGAATACACAAACCTAAACCAATCTAATCCCGAATACACAATCCCGAACCAATCTAATCCTGAATACGCAAATCCAAACCAATCAGATCCTGAATTCACAATCCTGAACCAATCTAATCCTGAATAAACAATGCCAATCCAATAAAATACTGAATAAACAAACCTAAGCCAATCTAATCCCGAACACACAATCCCAAACCAAT
Source organism: Carcharodon carcharias (assembly GCF_017639515.1). NCBI lineage: Eukaryota > Metazoa > Chordata > Chondrichthyes > Lamniformes > Lamnidae > Carcharodon > Carcharodon carcharias. The sequence goes on from NC_054484.1 coordinate 87,214,568, forward strand.
CTAATCCTGGAAACACAATCCTGAACCAATCTAATCCCGAATACACAATCCTGAAACAATCTAATCGTGAATACACAAACCTGAACCAATCTAATTCCGAATATACAATCCTGAAACTATCTAATCCCGCATATACAATCCCAAACTAAGCTAATCCTGAGTACACAATACCAAACCAATCTAATCCCGAATACACCATCCTGAATCAATCTACTCCCGAATACACAATCCTGAACCAATCTAATCCTGAATACACAATTCCGAACCAATCTAATCCTCAATACACAATCCTGAACCAATCTAATCATGAATACTCAATCCTGAACCAATCAAGTCCTGAGTACACAATCCCGAACCCATCTAATCCTGAATATGCAATTTCTAACCAATCAAATCCTGGATACACAAACCCAAACCAAACTAATCCTGAATAAACAATCCTGAATCAATCTAATCCTGAATACAAAATCCCAAACCAATCTAATCATGAATACACAATGCCGAAACAATCAAATCCTGAATTCATAAAACCAAACCAATCTAATCCCGAATACACAATTCTGAACCAATCTAATCCCGAATACACAATTCTGAACCAAGCTAATCCCGAATACACAATCCCAAACCAATTCGAATCCTGAACCCACAATCCCGACCAATCTAATCCTGAATAGACAATTCCGAACCAATCTAATCCTGAAGACACAATCCTGAACCAATCTAATCCTGAATACACAATCCTGAACCAATCAAAGCCTGAGTACACAATCCCGAAGCAATCTAATCCTGAATATGCAATTCCTAACCAATCTAATCCTGAATACACAAACCCAAACCAATCTAATCCTGAATATACAATCCTGAACCAATCTAATCCTGAATACACAATCCCAAACCAATCTAATCCTGAATACACAAACCCAAAACAATAAGATCCAAAATTCACAATCCTGAACCAATCTACTCCTGAATAAACAATGCCAATCCAATCAAATCCTGAATACACAAACCCAAACCAATCTAATCCTGAATATACAATCCTGAAATAATCTAATCCTGTATACACAATCCCAAACCAATCTAATCCTGAATACACAATACCAAACCAATCAAATCCTGAATGTACAATCCTGAACCAATCTAATCCTAAAAACACAAACCCATACCAATCAGGTCCTGAAAACTCAATCCTGAACCAATCTAAACCTGAATAAACTATGCCAATCATATCAAATCCTGAATACACAAACCTAAACCAATCTAATCCTGAATACACAATCCCAAACCAATCTAATCCTGAATACACAATCCCAAACCAATCTAATCCTGAATACACAATTCCGAATCAATCTAATCCTGAATACACAAACCCAAACCAATCAGATCCTGAATTCACAATCCTGAACCAATCTAATCCTGAATAAACAATGCCAATCCAATCAAATCCTGAATACACAAACCTAAACCAATCTAATCCCGAATACACAATCCCAAACCAAACTAATCCTGAAAACACAATCCTGAACTAATCTAATCCCGAATACACAATCCTGACACCACCTAATCCTGTACACACAATCCCAAACCAATCTAATCCTGAATACACATTACCAAACCAATCAAATCCTGAATGTACAATCCTGAACCAATCTAATCCTAAAAACACAAACCCATACCAATCAGATCCTGAAAACTCAATCCTGAACCAATCTAAACCTGAATAAACTATGCCAATCCCATCAAATCCTGAATACACAAACATAAACCAATCTAATCCCGAATACACAATCCCAAACCAATCTAATCCTGAATACACAATCCCGAACCAATCTAATCCTGAATATGCAAATCCAAACCAATCAGATCCTGAATTCACAATCCTGAACCAATCTAATCCTGAATACACAATGCCAATCCAATCTAATCCTGAATACAAAACCTCAAAGCCATTTAATCCTGAATACATAATCCTGAACCAATCAAATCCCAACCACACAATCCTAAATGAATATACTCACGAATACACAATTCCAAACAAATCCCAAATGCACAATCCCAAACAAATTTAATCCTGAATACACAATCCCGAACAAATCTAATCCTGAATACAAAAGCTCAAACCAGTAAAATCCTGCATACACAATCCCGAACCAATCGAATCCTGAATTCACAAACCCAAACAAATCTAATCCCGAATGTACAAATTTGAACCAATCTAATCCTGAAGACACAATCCTGCACAAATCTAATCTTGAATACACAATCCCAATACAATCAAATCCTGAATACACAAACCTAAACCAATCTAATCCCGAATACACAATCCCAATCAGATCTAATCCTGAAAACACAATCCTGAAACAATCTAATCCGAATACACAATCCTGAAACAATCTAATCCTGAATACACAATCCTGAAACAATCTAATCCTGAATACACAATTATGAACCAATCTAATCCTGAATACATAATTCTGAACCAATATAATCCTGAATACAGAATTCCAAACATTTCTAATCCCGAATACACAATCCTGAATCAATGTAATCCCGAATACACAACCCTGAACCAATCTAATCCTGAATAAACAATGCCAATCCAATAAAATACTGAATAAACAAACCTAAACCAATCTAATCCTGTATACACAGTCCCAAACCAATCTAATCCTGAATACACAATCCTGAACCAATCAAATCCTGAATATACAATCCTGAACCAATCTAATCCTGAATACACAAACCCATACCAATCAGATCCTGAAAACTCAATCCTGAACCAATCCAATCCTGAATACACAAAACCAAACCAATCTAATCTTGAATATACAACACCGAACCAATCTAATCCTGAATACACAAACCCAAACCAATAAGATCCTGAATTCACAATCCTGAACCAATCTAAGCCTGAATAAACAATGCCATTCCAATCAAATCCTGAATAAACAAACCCAAACAAACCCAATCCTGAATATACAATCGTGAACCAATCTAATCCTGTATACACAATCCCAAACCAATCTAATCCTGAATACAGAATCCTGAACCAATCAGATCCTGAAAACTCAATCCTGAACCAATCTGAACCTGAATAAACTATGCCGATCCCATCAAATCCTGAATACACAAACCTAAACCAATCTAATCCCGAATACACAATCCCAAACCAATCTAATCCTGAATACACAATCCCAAACCAATCTAATCCTTAATACACAATCCCGAACCAATCTAATCGAGAATACACAAACCCAAACCAATCAGATCCTGAATTCACAATCCTGAACCAATCTAATCCTGAATAAACAATGCCAATCCAATCAAATCCTGAATACACAAACCTAAACCAATCTAATCCCGAATATACAATCCCAAACCAATCTACTCCTGAAAACACAATCCTGAACCAATCTAATTCCGAATATACAATCCTGAACCAATCTAATCCCGAATATACAATCCCAAACTAAGCTAATCCTGAGTACACAATACCAAACCAATCTAATCCCGAATACACCATCCTGAATCAATCTACTCCCGAGTACACAATCCTGAACCAATCTAATCCTGAATACACAATTCGGAACCAATCTAATCCTGAATACACAATCCTGAACCAATCTACTCGTGAATACACAATCCTGAACCAATCAAGTCCTGAATACACAATCCCGAACCAATCTCATCCTGAATATGCAATTCCTAACCAATCAAATCCTGAATACACAAACCCAAACAAATCTAATCCTGAATACACAAATCCATACCAATCAGATCCTAAAAACTCAATCCTGAACCAATCTAATCCTGAATAAACTATGCCAATCCAATCAAATCCTGAATACACAAACCTGAACCAACCTAATCCCGAATACACAATCCCAAACCAATCTAATCCTGAATACACAATCCCAAACCAATCTAATCCTGAATACACAATCCCGAACCAATCTAATCCTGAATACACAATGCTGAACCAATCAAATCCTGAGTACACAATCCCGAACCAATCTAATCCTGAATGTGCTATTCCTAACCAATCAAATCCGGAATACACAAACCCAAACCAAACTATTCCTGAATATACAATCCTGAACCAATCTAATCCTGTATACACAATCCCAAACCAATCTAATCCTGAATACACAATCCCGAACCAATCAAATCCTGAATATGCAATCCTGAAACAATCTAATCCTGAATACACAAACCCATACCAATCAGATCCTGAAAACTCAATCCTGAACCAATCTAATCCTGAATAAACTATTGCAATCCAATCAAATGCTGAATACACAAACCTAAACCAATCTAATCCCGAATACACAATCCCGAACCAATCTAATCCTGAATACGCAAATCCAAACCAATCAGATCCTGAATTCACAATCCTGAACCAATCTAATCCTGAATAAACAATGCCAATCCAATAAAATACTGAATAAACAAACCTAAACCAATCTAATCCCGAACACACAATCCCAAACCAATCTAATCCTGGAAACACAATCCTGAACCAATCTAATCCCGAATACACAATCCTGAAACAATCTAATCGTGAATACACAAACCTGAACCAATCTAATTCCGAATATACAATCCTGAAACTATCTAATCCCGCATATACAATCCCAAACTAAGCTAATCCTGAGTACACAATACCAAACCAATCTAATCCCGAATACACCATCCTGAATCAATCTACTCCCGAATACACAATCCTGAACCAATCTAATCCTGAATACACAATTCCGAACCAATCTAATCCTCAATACACAATCCTGAACCAATCTAATCATGAATACTCAATCCTGAACCAATCAAGTCCTGAGTACACAATCCCGAACCCATCTAATCCTGAATATGCAATTTCTAACCAATCAAATCCTGGATACACAAACCCAAACCAAACTAATCCTGAATAAACAATCCTGAATCAATCTAATCCTGAATACAAAATCCCAAACCAATCTAATCATGAATACACAATGCCGAAACAATCAAATCCTGAATTCATAAAACCAAACCAATCTAATCCCGAATACACAATTCTGAACCAATCTAATCCCGAATACACAATTCTGAACCAAGCTAATCCCGAATACACAATCCCAAACCAATTCGAATCCTGAACCCACAATCCCGACCAATCTAATCCTGAATAGACAATTCCGAACCAATCTAATCCTGAAGACACAATCCTGAACCAATCTAATCCTGAATACACAATCCTGAACCAATCAAAGCCTGAGTACACAATCCCGAAGCAATCTAATCCTGAATATGCAATTCCTAACCAATCTAATCCTGAATACACAAACCCAAACCAATCTAATCCTGAATATACAATCCTGAACCAATCTAATCCTGAATACACAATCCCAAACCAATCTAATCCTGAATACACAAACCCAAAACAATAAGATCCAAAATTCACAATCCTGAACCAATCTACTCCTGAATAAACAATGCCAATCCAATCAAATCCTGAATACACAAACCCAAACCAATCTAATCCTGAATATACAATCCTGAAATAATCTAATCCTGTATACACAATCCCAAACCAATCTAATCCTGAATACACAATACCAAACCAATCAAATCCTGAATGTACAATCCTGAACCAATCTAATCCTAAAAACACAAACCCATACCAATCAGGTCCTGAAAACTCAATCCTGAACCAATCTAAACCTGAATAAACTATGCCAATCATATCAAATCCTGAATACACAAACCTAAACCAATCTAATCCTGAATACACAATCCCAAACCAATCTAATCCTGAATACACAATCCCAAACCAATCTAATCCTGAATACACAATTCCGAATCAATCTAATCCTGAATACACAAACCCAAACCAATCAGATCCTGAATTCACAATCCTGAACCAATCTAATCCTGAATAAACAATGCCAATCCAATCAAATCCTGAATACACAAACCTAAACCAATCTAATCCCGAATACACAATCCCAAACCAAACTAATCCTGAAAACACAATCCTGAACTAATCTAATCCCGAATACACAATCCTGACACCACCTAATCCTGTACACACAATCCCAAACCAATCTAATCCTGAATACACATTACCAAACCAATCAAATCCTGAATGTACAATCCTGAACCAATCTAATCCTAAAAACACAAACCCATACCAATCAGATCCTGAAAACTCAATCCTGAACCAATCTAAACCTGAATAAACTATGCCAATCCCATCAAATCCTGAATACACAAACATAAACCAATCTAATCCCGAATACACAATCCCAAACCAATCTAATCCTGAATACACAATCCCGAACCAATCTAATCCTGAATATGCAAATCCAAACCAATCAGATCCTGAATTCACAATCCTGAACCAATCTAATCCTGAATACACAATGCCAATCCAATCTAATCCTGAATACAAAACCTCAAAGCCATTTAATCCTGAATACATAATCCTGAACCAATCAAATCCCAACCACACAATCCTAAATGAATATACTCACGAATACACAATTCCAAACAAATCCCAAATGCACAATCCCAAACAAATTTAATCCTGAATACACAATCCCGAACAAATCTAATCCTGAATACAAAAGCTCAAACCAGTAAAATCCTGCATACACAATCCCGAACCAATCGAATCCTGAATTCACAAACCCAAACAAATCTAATCCCGAATGTACAAATTTGAACCAATCTAATCCTGAAGACACAATCCTGCACAAATCTAATCTTGAATACACAATCCCAATACAATCAAATCCTGAATACACAAACCTAAACCAATCTAATCCCGAATACACAATCCCAATCAGATCTAATCCTGAAAACACAATCCTGAAACAATCTAATCCGAATACACAATCCTGAAACAATCTAATCCTGAATACACAATCCTGAAACAATCTAATCCTGAATACACAATTATGAACCAATCTAATCCTGAATACATAATTCTGAACCAATATAATCCTGAATACAGAATTCCAAACATTTCTAATCCCGAATACACAATCCTGAATCAATGTAATCCCGAATACACAACCCTGAACCAATCGAATCCTGAATACAAAATTTCGAAAAAATCTCATCCTGAATACAAAAGCTCAAAGCCATTTAATCCTGAATACATAACCCTGAACCAATCAAATCCCAACCACACAATCCTAAATAGAAATACTCATGAATACTCAATCCCAGATAAAACCCAAATGTGCAATCCCAAACTAATCTAATCCTGAATACACAATGCCGAAACAATCAAATCCTGAATTCATAAAACCAAACCAATCTAATCCCGAATAAACATTTCTGAACCAATCTAATCCCGAATACACAATCCCAAACCAATCTAATCCTGAACCCACAATCCCGAACCAATCTAATCCTGAATACACAAATTCTGAACCAATCTAATCCTGAATACACAATCCTGAACCAATCTAATTGTGAATACTCAAACCTGAACCAATCAAATCCTGAGTACACAATCCCGAACCAATCTAATCCTGAATATGCAATTCCTAACCAATCAAATCCTGAATGCACAAACCCAAACCAATCTAATCCTGAACACACAATCCCAAACCAATCTAATCCTGAATACACAATCCCGAACCAATGAAATCCTGAAAATACAATCCCGAACCAACCTAATCATGAATACACAAACCCAAACCAATAAGATCCAAAATTCACAATCCTGAACCAATCTAATCCTGAATAAACAATGCCAATCCAATCAAATCCTGAATACAAAAACCCAAACCAATCTAATCCTGAATATACAATCCTGAACCAATCTAATCCTGAATACACAATCCCAAACCAATCAAATCCTGAATATACAATCCCAAGCCAATCTAAATCTGAATACACAAACCCAAACCAATAAGATCCTGAATTCACAATCCTGAAGATATCTAATCCTGAATAAACAATGCCAATCCAATCAAATCCTGATTACACAATCCCAAACCAATCAAATCCTGAGTACACAATTCGAAACCAATCTAATCCTGAATACACAATCCAAAACCAATCTAATCCAGAATACACAATCCTGAACCAATCAAATCCTGAATACATAATTTCGAACCAATCTAATCCTGAATACGTAACTCCAAACCTATCTAATCCCGAATACACAATCCTGAATCAATCTAATCCCGAATACACAATCCCGAACCAATCTAATCCTGAATACACAAAGCCAAACCAATCTAATCCTGAATATACAATCCTGAACCAATCTAATCCTGAATATACAATCCTGAACCAATCTAAACCTGAATAGACAATCCCGAACCAATCAAATCCTGAATATACAATCCCGAACCAATCTAATCTTGAATACATAAACCCAAACCAATAAGATCCCGAATTCACCATCCTGAACCAATCTAATCCTGAATAAACAATGCCAATCCAATCAAATCCTGAATACACAAACCCAAACCAATCTAATCCTGAATATACAATCCTGAACCAATCTAATCCTGTATACACAATCCCAAAGCAATCTAATCCTGAATACACAATCCCGAACCAATCTAATCCTGAATACACAAACCCAAACTAATAAGATCCTGAAATCACAATCCTGAACCAATCTAAGCCTGAATAAACAATGCCATTCCAATCAAATCCTGAATAAACAAACCCAAACAAACCCAATCCTGAATATACAATCGTGAACCAATCTAATCCTGTATACACAATCCCAAACCAATCTAATCCTGAATACAGAATCCTGAACCAATCAGATCCTGAAAACTCAATCCTGAACCAATCTGAACCTGAATAAACTATGCCGATCCCATCAAATCCTGAATACACAAACCTAAACCAATCTAATCCCGAATACACAATCCCAAACCAATCTAATCCTGAATACACAATCCCAAACCAATCTAATCCTGAATACACAATCCCGAACCAATCTAATCCTGAATACACAAACCCAAACCAATCAGATCCTGAATTCACAATCCTGAACCAATCTAATCCTGAATAAACAATGCCAATCCAATCAAATCCTGAATACACAAACCTAAACCAATCTAAACCCGAATACACAATCCCAAACCAATCTAATCCTGAAAACACAATCCTGAGCCAATCTAATCCCGAATACACAATCCTGAAACAATCTAATCCTGAGTACACAATACCAAACCAATCTAATCCCGAATACACCATCCTGAATCAATCTACTCCCGAGTACACAATCCTGAACCAATCTAATCCTGAATACACAATTCGGAACCAATCTAATCCTGAATACACAATCCTGAACCAATCTACTCGTGAATACACAATCCTGAACCAATCAAGTCCTGAGTACACAATCCCGAACCAATCTCATCCTGAATATGCAATTCCTAACCAATCAAATCCTGAATACACAAACCCAAACCAATCTAATCCTGAATACACAAACCCATACCAATCAGATCCTAAAAACTCAATCCTGAACGAATCTAATCCTGAATAAACTATGCCAATCCAATCAAATCCTGAATACACAAACCTGAACCAACCTAATCCCGAATACACAATCCCAAACCAATCTAATCCTGAATACACAATCCCAAACCAATCTAATCCTGAATACACAATCCCGAACCAACCTAATCCTGAATACACAATGCTGAACCAATCAAATCCTGAGTACACAATCCCGAACCAATCTAATCCTGAATGTGCTATTCCTAACCAATCAAATCCGGAATACACAAACCCAAACCAAACTATTCCTGAATATACAATCCTGAACCAATCTAATCCTGTATACACAATCCCAAACCAATCTAATCCTGAATACACAATCCCGAACCAATCAAATCCTGAATATGCAATCCTGAAACAATCTAATCCTGAATACACAAACCTATACCAATCAGATCCTGAAAACTCAATCCTGAACCAATCTAATCCTGAATAAACTATTCCAATCCAATCAAATGCTGAATACACAAACCTAAACCAATCTAATCCCGAATACACAATCCCGAACCAATCTAATCCTGAATACGCAAATCCAAACCAATCAGATCCTGAATTCACAATCCTGAACCAATCTAATCCTGAATAAACAATGCCAATCCAATAAAATACTGAATAAACAAACCTAAACCAATCTAATCCTGTATACACAGTCCCAAACCAATCTAATCCTGAATACACAATCCTGAACCAATCAAATCCTGAATATACAATCCTGAACCAATCTAATCCTGAATACACAAACCCATACCAATCAGATCCTGAAAACTCAATCCTGAACCAATCCAATCCTGAATACACAAAACCAAACCAATCTAATCTTGAATATACAACACCGAACCAATCTAATCCTGAATACACAAACCCAAACCAATAAGATCCTGAATTCACAATCCTGAACCAATCTAAGCCTGAATAAACAATGCCATTCCAATCAAATCCTGAATAAACAAACCCAAACAAACCCAATCCTGAATATACAATCGTGAACCAATCTAATCCTGTATACACAATCCCAAACCAATCTAATCCTGAATACAGAATCCTGAACCAATCAGATACTGAAAACTCAATCCTGAACCAATCTGAACCTGAATAAACTATGCCGATCCCATCAAATCCTGAATACACAAACCTAAACCAATCTAATCCCGAATACACAATCCCAAACCAATCTAATCCTGAATACACAATCCCAAACCAATCTAATCCTTAATACACAATCCCGAACCAATCTAATCGAGAATACACAAACCCAAACCAATCAGATCCTGAATTCACAATCCTGAACCAATCTAATCCTGAATAAACAATGCCAATCCAATCAAATCCTGAATACACAAACCTAAACCAATCTAATCCCGAATATACAATCCCAAACCAATCTAATCCTGAAAACACAATCCTGAACAAATCTAATCCCGAATACACAATCCTGAAACAATCTAATCCTGAATACACAAACCTGAACCAATCTAATTCCGAATATACAATCCTGAACCAATCTAATCCCGAATATACAATCCCAAACTAAGCTAATCCTGAGTACACAATACCAAACCAATCTAATCCCGAATACACCATCCTGAATCAATCTACTCCCGAGTACACAATCCTGAACCAATCTAATCCTGAATACACAATTCGGAACCAATCTAATCCTGAATACACAATCCTGAACCAATCTACTCGTGAATACACAATCCTGAACCAATCAAGTCCTGAGTACACAATCCCGAACCAATCTCATCCTGAATATGCAATTCCTAACCAATCAAATCCTGAATACACAAACCCAAACAAATCTAATCCTGAATACACAAACCCATACCAATCAGATCCTAAAAACTCAATCCTGAACCAATCTAATCCTGAATAAACTATGCCAATCCAATCAAATCCTGAATACACAAACCTGAACCAACCTAATCCCGAATACACAATCCCAAACCAATCTAATCCTGAATACACAATCCCAAACCAATCTAATCCTGAATACACAATCCCGAACCAATCTAATCCTGAATACACAATGCTGAACCAATCAAATCCTGAGTACACAATCCCGAACCAATCTAATCCTGAATGTGCTATTCCTAACCAATCAAATCCGGAATACACAAACCCAAACCAAACTATTCCTGAATATACAATCCTGAACCAATCTAATCCTGTATACACAATCCCAAACCAATCTAATCCTGAATACACAATCCCGAACCAATCAAATCCTGAATATGCAATCTTGAAACAATCTAATCCTGAATACACAAACCCATACCAATCAGATCCTGAAAACTCAATCCTGAACCAATCTAATCCTGAATAAACTATTGCAATCCAATCAAATGCTGAATACACAAACCTAAACCAATCTAATCCAGAATACACAATCCCGAACCAATCTAATCCTGAATACGCAAATCCAAACCAATCAGATCCTGAATTCACAATCCTGAACCAATCTAATCCTGAATAAACAATGCCAATCCAATAAAATACTGAATAAACAAACCTAAACCAATCTAATCCCGAACACACAATCCCAAACCAATCTAATCCTGGAAACACAATCCTGAACCAATCTAATCCCGAATACACAATCCTGAAACAATCTAATCGTGAATACACAAACCTGAACCAATCTAATTCCGAATATACAATCCTGAAACTATCTAATCCCGCATATACAATCCCAAACTAAGCTAATCCTGAGTACACAATACCAAACCAATCTAATCCCGAATACACCATCCTGAATCAATCTACTCCCGAATACACAATCCTGAACCAATCTAATCCTGAATACACAATTCCGAACCAATCTAATCCTCAATACACAATCCTGAACCAATCTAATCGTGAATACTCAATCCTGAACCAATCAAGTCCTGAGTACACAATCCCGAACCCATCTAATCCTGAATATGCAATTTCTAACCAATCAAATCCTGGATACACAAACCCAAACCAATCTAATCCTGAATAAACAATCCTGAATCAATCTAATCCTGAATACAAAATCCCAAACCAATCTAATCATGAATACACAATGCCGAAACAATCAAATCCTGAATTCATAAAACCAAACCAATCTAATCCCGAATACACAATTCTGAACCAATCTAATCCCGAATACACAATCCCAAACCAATTCGAATCCTGAACCCACAATCCCGACCAATCTAATCCTGAATAGACAATTCCGAACCAATCTAATCCTGAAGACACAATCCTGAACCAATCTAATCCTGAATACACAATCCTGAACCAATCAAAGCCTGAGTACACAATCCCGAAGCAATCTAATCCTGAATATGCAATTCCTAACCAATCTAATCCTGAATACACAAACCCAAACCAATCTAATCCTGAATATACAATCCTGAACCAATCTAATCCTGAATACACAATCCCAAACCAATCTACTCCTGAATACACAAACCCAAAACAATAAGATCCAAAATTCACAATCCTGAACCAATCTACTCCTGAATAAACAATGCCAATCCAATCAAATCCTGAATACACAAACCCAAACCAATCTAATCCTGAATATACAATCCTGAAATAATCTAATCCTGTATACACAATCCCAAACCAATCTAATCCTGAATACACAATACCAAACCAATCAAATCCTGAATGTACAATCCTGAACCAATCTAATCCTAAAAACACAAACCCATACCAATCAGGTCCTGAAAACTCAATCCTGAACCAATCTAAACCTGAATAAACTATGCCAATCCCATCAAATCCTGAATACACAAACCTAAACCAATCTAATCCTGAATACACAATCCCAAACCAATCTAATCCTGAATACACAATTCCAAACCAATCTAATCCTGAATACACAATTCCGAATCAATCTAATCCTGAATACACAAACCCAAACCAATCAGATCCTGAATTCACAATCCTGAACCAATCTAATCCTGAATAAACAATGCCAATCCAATCAAATCCTGAATACACAAACCTAAACCAACCTAATCCCGAATACACAATCCCAAACCAATCTAATCCTGAAAACACAATCCTGAACTAATCTAATCCCGAATACACAATCCTGACACCACCTAATCCTGTACACACAATCCCAAACCAATCTAATCCTGAATACACATTACCAAACCAATCAAATCCTGAATGTACAATCCTGAACCAATCTAATCCTAAAAACACAAACCCATACCAATCAGATCCTGAAAACTCAATCCTGAACCAATCTAAACCTGAATAAACTATGCCAATCCCATCAAATCCTGAATACACAAACATAAACCAATCTAATCCCGAATACACAATCCCAAACCAATCTAATCCTGAATACACAATCCCGAACCAATCTAATCCTGAATATGCAAATCCAAACCAATCAGATCCTGAATTCACAATCCTGAACCAATCTAATCCTGAATACACAATGCCAATCCAATCTAATCCTGAATACAAAACCTCAAAGCCATTTAATCCTGAATACATAATCCTGAACCTATCAAATCCCAACCACACAATCCTAAATGAATATACTCACGAATACACAATTCCAAACAAATCCCAAATGCACAATCCCAAACAAATTTAATCCTGAATACACAATCCCGAACAAATCTAATCCTGAATACAAAAGCTCAAACCAGTAAAATCCTGCATACACAATCCCGAACCAATCGAATCCTGAATTCACAAACCCAAACAAATCTAATCCCGAATGTACAAATTTGAACCAATCTAATCCTGACGACACAATCCTGCACAAATCTAATCCTGAATACACAATCTCAATACAATCAAATCCTGAATACACAAACCTAAACCAATCTAATCCCGAACACACAATCCCAAACCAATCTAATCCTGGAAACACAATCCTAAACCAATCTAATCCCGAATACACAATCCTGAAACAATCTAATCGTGAATACACAAACCTGAACCAATCTAATTCCGAATATACAATCCTGAAACTATCTAATCCCGCATATACAATCCCAAACTAAGCTAATCCTGAGTACACAATACCAAACCAATCTAATCCCGAATACACCATCCTGAATCAATCTACTCCCGAATACACAATCCTGAACCAATCTAATCCTGAATACACAATTCCGAACCAATCTAATCCTCAATACACAATCCTGAACCAATCTAATCGTGAATACTCAATCCTGAACCAATCAAGTCCTGAGTACACAATCCCGAACCCATCTAATCCTGAATATGCAATTTCTAATCAATCAAATCCTGGATACACAAACCCAAACCAATCTAATCCTGAATAAACAATCCTGAATCAATCTAATCCTGAATACAAAATCCCAAACCAATCTAATCATGAATACACAATGCCGAAACAATCAAATCCTGAATTCATAAAACCAAACCAATCTAATCCCGAATACACAATTCTGAACCAATCTAATCCCGAATACACAATCCCAAACCAATTCGAATCCTGAACCCACAATCCCGACCAATCTAATCCTGAATAGACAATTCCGAACCAATCTAATCCTGAAGACACAATCCTGAACCAATCTAATCCTGAATACACAATCCTGAACCAATCAAAGCCTGAGTACACAATCCCGAAGCAATCTAATCCTGAATATGCAATTCCTAACCAATCTAATCCTGAATACACAAACCCAAACCAATCTAATCCTGAATATACAATCCTGAACCAATCTAATCCTGAATACACAATCCCAAACCAATCTACTCCTGAATACACAAACCCAAAACAATAAGATCCAAAATTCACAATCCTGAACCAATCTACTCCTGAATAAACAATGCCAATCCAATCAAATCCTGAATACACAAACCCAAACCAATCTAATCCTGAATATACAATCCTGAAATAATCTAATCCTGTATACACAATCCCAAACCAATCTAATCCTGAATACACAATACCAAACCAATCAAATCCTGAATGTACAATCCTGAACCAATCTAATCCTAAAAACACAAACCCATACCAATCAGGTCCTGAAAACTCAATCCTGAACCAATCTAAACCTGAATAAACTATGCCAATCCCATCAAATCCTGAATACACAAACCTAAACCAATCTAATCCTGAATACACAATCCCAAACCAATCTAATCCTGAATACACAATTCCAAACCAATCTAATCCTGAATACACAATTCCGAATCAATCTAATCCTGAATACACAAACCCAAACCAATCAGATCCTGAATTCACAATCCTGAACCAATCTAATCCTGAATAAACAATGCCAATCCAATCAAATCCTGAATACACAAACCTAAACCAACCTAATCCCGAATACACAATCCCAAACCAATCTAATCCTGAAAACACAATCCTGAACTAATCTAATCCCGAATACACAATCCTGACACCACCTAATCCTGTACACACAATCCCAAACCAATCTAATCCTGAATACACAATACCAAACCAATCAAATCCTGAATGTACAATCCTGAACCAATCTAATCCTAAAAACACAAACCCATACCAATCAGATCCTGAAAACTCAATCCTGAACCAATCTAAACCTGAATAAACTATGCCAATCCCATCAAATCCTGAATACACAAACATAAACCAATCTAATCCCGAATACACAATCCCAAACCAATCTAATCCTGAATACACAATCCCGAACCAATCTAATCCTGAATATGCAAATCCAAACCAATCAGATCCTGAATTCACAATCCTGAACCAATCTAATCCTGAATACACAATGCCAATCCAATCTAATCCTGAATACAAAACCTCAAAGCCATTTAATCCTGAATACATAATCCTGAACCTATCAAATCCCAACCACACAATCCTAAATGAATATACTCACGAATACACAATTCCAAACAAATCCCAAATGCACAATCCCAAACAAATTTAATCCTGAATACACAATCCCGAACAAATCTAATCCTGAATACAAAAGCTCAAACCAGTAAAATCCTGCATACACAATCCCGAACCAATCGAATCCTGAATTCACAAACCCAAACAAATCTAATCCCGAATGTACAAATTTGAACCAATCTAATCCTGACGACACAATCCTGCACAAATCTAATCCTGAATACACAATCCCAATACAATCAAATCCTGAATACACAAACCTAAACCAATCTAATCCCGAATACACAATCCCAATCAGATCTAATCCTGAAAACACAATCCTGAAACAATCTAATCCGAATACACAATCCTGAAACAATCTAATCCTGAATACACAATCCTGAAACAATCTAATCCTGAATACACAATTATGAACCAATCTAATCCTGAATACATAATTCTGAACCAATATAATCCTGAATACAGAATTCCAAACATTTCTAATCCCGAATACACAATCCTGAATCAATGTAATCCCGAATACACAACCCTGAACCAATCGAATCCTGAATACAAAATTTCGAAAAAATCTCATCCTGAATACAAAAGCTCAAAGCCATTTAATCCTGAATACATAACCCTGAACCCATCAAATCCCAACCACACAATCCTAAATAGAAATACTCATGAATACTCAATCCCAGATAAAACCCAAATGTGCAATCCCAAACTAATCTAATCCTGAATACATAATGCCGAAACAATCAAATCCTGAATTCATAAAACCAAACCAATCTAATCCCGAATAAACATTTCTGAACCAATCTAATCCCGAATACACAATCCCAAACCAATCTAATCCTGAACCCACAATCCCGAACCAATCTAATCCTGAATACACAAATTCCGAACCAATCTAATCCTGAATACACAATCCTGAACCAATCTAATTGTGAATACTCAAACCTGAACCAATCAAATCCTGAGTACACAATCCCGAACCAATCTAATCCTGAATATGCAATTCCTAACCAATCAAATCCTGAATGCACAAACCCAAACCAATCTAATCCTGAACACACAATCCCAAACCCATCTAATCCTGAATACACAATCCCGAACCAATGAAATCCTGAAAATACAATCCCGAACCAACCTAATCATGAATACACAAACCCAAACCAATAAGATCCAAAATTCACAATCCTGAACCAATCTAATCCTGAATAAACAATGCCAATCCAATCAAATCCTGAATACTAAAACCCAAACCAATCTAATCCTGAATATACAATCCTGAACCAACCTAATCCTGTATACACAATCCCAAACCAATCTAATCCTGAATACACAAACCTGAACCAATCTAATTCCAAATATACAATCCTGAACCTATCTAATCCCGAATGTACAATCCCAAACTAAGCTAATCCTGAGTACACAATACCAAACCAATCTAATCCCGAATACACCATCCTGAATCACTCTACTCCCGAATACACAATCCTGAACCAATCTAATCCTGAATACACAATTCCGAACCAATCTAATCCTCAATACACAATGCTGAACCAATCTAATCGTGAATACACAATCCTGAACCAATCAAGTCCTGAGTACACAATCTTGAACCCATCTAATCCTGAATATGCAATTCCTAACCAATCAAATCCTGAATACACAAACCCAAACCAATCTAATCCTGAATAAACAATCCTGAAACAATCTAATCCTGAATACAAAATCCCAAACCAATCTAACCATGAATACACAATGCCGAACCAATCAAATCCAAAATATACAATCCCGAACCAATCTAATCCTGAATACACAAACCCAAACAAATCAGATCCTGAATTCACAATCCTGAACCAATCTAATCCTGAATAAACAATGCAAATCCAATCAAATCCTGAATACACAAACCTCAAACAATCTAATCCTGAACACACAATCCGAAACCAATCTAATCCTGAAAACACAATCCTGAACCAATCTAATCATGAATACGCAATCCTGAAACAATCTAATTCTGAATACACAAAGCTGAACCAATCTAATTCCGAATTTACAATCCTGAACCAATCTAATCCCGAATATACAATCCCAAACCAATCAAATCCTGAGTGCACAATTCGAAACCAATCTAATCCTGAATACACAATCCCAAACCAATCTAATCCAGAATACACAATCCCGAACCAATCTAATCCTGAATACATAATATCGAACCAATCTAATCCTGAATACATAATTCCAAACCTATTTAATCCCGAATAAACCATCCTGAATCAATCTAATCCCGAATACACAATCCCGAACCAATCTAATCCTGAATACACAATCCCGAACCAATCTAATCCTGAATACAAAACCACAAAGCCATTTAATCCTGAATACATAATCCTGAACCAATGAAATCCCAACCACACAATACTAAATGAATATACTCACGAATACACAATTCCAAACAAATCCCAAATGCACAATCCCAAACAAATTTAATCCTGAATACACAATCCCGAACAAATCTAATCCTGAATACACAAGCTCAAACCAATCAAATCCTGCATACACAATCCCGAACCAATCAAATCTTGAATTCACAAACCCAACAAAATCTAATCCCGAATGTACAAATTTGAACCAATGTAATCCTGAATACACAATCCTGAACGAATCTAATCCTGAATACAAAACCTCAAAGCCATTTAATCCTGAATACATAATCCTGAACCAATCAAATCCCAACCACACAATCCTAAATGAATATACTCACGAATACACAATTCCAAACAAATCCCAAATGCACAATCCCAAACAAATTTAATCCTGAATACACAATCCCGAACAAATCTAATCCTGAATACAAAAGCTCAAACCAGTAAAATCCTGCATACACAATCCCGAACCAATCGAATCCTGAATTCACAAACCCAAACAAATCTAATCCCGAATGTACAAATTTGAACCAATCTAATCCTGAAGACACAATCCTGCACAAATCTAATCCTGAATACACAATCCCAATACAATCAAATCCTGAATACACAAACCTAAACCAATCTAATCCCGAATACACAATTCCAAACAGATCTAATCCTGAAAACACAATCCTGAAACAATCTAATCCGAATACACAATCCTGAAACAATCTAATCCTGAATACACAATCCTGAAACAATCTAATCCTGAATACACAATTATGAACCAATCTAATCCTGAATACACAATCCCAAACCAATATAATCCTGAATACAAAAGCTCAAAGCCATTTAATCCTGAATACATAACCCTGAACCAATCAAATCCCAACCACACAATCCTAAATAGAAATACTCATGAATACTCAATCCCAGATAAAACCCAAATGTGCAATCCCAAACCAATCTAATCCTGAATACACAATGCCGAAACAATCAAATCCTGAATTCATAAAACCAAACCAATCTAATCCCGAATAAACAATTCTGAACCAATCTAATCCCGAATACACAATCCCAAACCAATCTAATCCTGAACCCACAATCCCGAACCAATCTAATCCTGAATACACAATTCCGAACCAATCTAATCCTGAATACACAATCCTGAACCAATCTAATTGTGAATACACAATCCTGAACCAATCAAATCCTGAGTACACACTCCCGAACCAATCTAATCCTGAATATGCAATTCCTAACCAATCAAATCCTGAATGCACAAACCCAAACCAATCTAATCCTGAACACACAATCCCAAACCAATCTAATCCTGAATACACAATCCTGAACCAATGAAATCCTGAAAATACAATCCCGAACCAACCTAATCCTGAATACACAAACCCAAACCAATAAGATCCAAAATTCACAATCCTGAACCAATCTAATCCTGAATACACAATGCGAATCCAATCAAATCCTGAATACAAAAACCCAAACCAATCTAATCCTGAATATACAATCCTGAACCAATCTAATCCTTTTATACACAATCCCAAACCAATCTAATCCTGAACACACCATCGCGAACCAATCAAATCCTGAATAATCAATCCTGAACCAATCAAATCCTGAATAAACAATGCCAATCCAATCAAATCCTGAATACACAAACCTAAACCAACCTAATCCCGAATACACAATGCCAAACCAATCTAATCCTGAAAACACAATCCTGAACTAATCTAATCCCGAATACACAATCCTGACACCACCTAATCCTGTACACACAATCCCAAACCAATCTAATCCTGAATACACATTACCAAACCAATCAAATCCTGAATGTACAATCCTGAACCAATCTAATCCTAAAAACACAAACCCATACCAATCAGATCCTGAAAACTCAATCCTGAACCAATCTAAACCTGAATAAACTATGCCAATCCCATCAAATCCTGAATACACAAACATAAACCAATCTAATCCCGAATACACAATCCCAAACCAATCTAATCCTGAATACACAATCCCGAACCAATCTAATCCTGAATATGCAAATCCAAACCAATCAGATCCTGAATTCACAATCCTGAACCAATCTAATCCTGAATACACAATGCCAATCCAATCTAATCCTGAATACAAAACCTCAAAGCCATTTAATCCTGAATACATAATCCTGAACCAATCAAATCCCAACCACACAATCCTAAATGAATATACTCACGAATACACAATTCCAAACAAATCCCAAATGCACAATCCCAAACAAATTTAATCCTGAATACACAATCCCGAACAAATCTAATCCTGAATACAAAAGCTCAAACCAGTAAAATCCTGCATACACAATCCCGAACCAATCGAATCCTGAATTCACAAACCCAAACAAATCTAATCCCGAATGTACAAATTTGAACCAATCTAATCCTGACGACACAATCCTGCACAAATCTAATCCTGAATACACAATCCCAATACAATCAAATCCTGAATACACAAACCTAAACCAATCTAATCCCGAATACACAATCCCAATCAGATCTAATCCTGAAAACACAATCCTGAAACAATCTAATCCGAATACACAATCCTGAAACAATCTAATCCTGAATACACAATCCTGAAACAATCTAATCCTGAATACACAATTATGAACCAATCTAATCCTGAATACATAATTCTGAACCAATATAATCCTGAATACAGAATTCCAAACATTTCTAATCCCGAATACACAATCCTGAATCAATGTAATCCCGAATACACAACCCTGAACCAATCGAATCCTGAATACAAAATTTCGAAAAAATCTCATCCTGAATACAAAAGCTCAAAGCCATTTAATCCTGAATACATAACCCTGAACCAATCAAATCCCAACCACACAATCCTAAATAGAAATACTCATGAATACTCAATCCCAGATAAAACCCAAATGTGCAATCCCAAACTAATCTAATCCTGAATACACAATGCCGAAACAATCAAATCCTGAATTCATAAAACCAAACCAATCTAATCCCGAATAAACATTTCTGAACCAATCTAATCCCGAATACACAATCCCAAACCAATCTAATCCTGAACCCACAATCCCGAATCAATCTAATCCTGAATACACAAATTCCGAACCAATCTAATCCTGAATACACAATCCTGAACCAATCTAATTGTGAATACTCAAACCTGAACCAATCAAATCCTGAGTACACAATCCCGAACCAATCTAATCCTGAATATGCAATTCCTAACCAATCAAATCCTGAATGCACAAACCCAAACCAATCTAATCCTGAACACACAATCCCAAACCAATCTAATCCTGAATACACAATCCCGAACCAATGAAATCCTGAAAATACAATCCCGAACCAACCTAATCATGAATACACAAACCCAAACCAATAAGATCCAAAATTCACAATCCTGAACCAATCTAATCCTGAATAAACAATGCCAATCCAATCAAATCCTGAATACAAAAACCCAAACCAATCTAATCCTGAATATACAATCCTGAACCAATCTAATCCTGTATACACAATCCCAAACCAATCTAATCCTGAATACACAAACCTGAACCAATCTAATTCCAAATATACAATCCTGAACCTATCTAATCCCGAATGTACAATCCCAAACTAAGCTAATCCTGAGTACACAATACCAAACCAATCTAATCCCGAATACACCATCCTGAATCACTCTACTCCCGAATACACAATCCTGAACCAATCTAATCCTGAATACACAATTCCGAACCAATCTAATCCTCAATACACAATGCTGAACCAATCTAATCGTGAATACACAATCCTGAACCAATCAAGTCCTGAGTACACAATCCTGAACCCAT
Source organism: Carcharodon carcharias (assembly GCF_017639515.1). Lineage (NCBI taxonomy): Eukaryota > Metazoa > Chordata > Chondrichthyes > Lamniformes > Lamnidae > Carcharodon > Carcharodon carcharias. The sequence continues at coordinate 87,237,222 of NC_054484.1, forward strand.
CTAATCCTGAATATGCAATTCCTAACCAATCAAATCCTGAATACACAAACCCAAACCAATCTAATCCTGAATAAACAATCCTGAAACAATCTAATCCTGAATACAAAATCCCAAACCAATCTAACCATGAATACACAATGCCGAACCAATCAAATCCAAAATATACAATCCCGAACCAATCTAATCCTGAATACACAAACCCAAACAAATCAGATCCTGAATTCACAATCCTGAACCAATCTAATCCTGAATAAACAATGCAAATCCAATCAAATCCTGAATACACAAACCTCAAACAATCTAATCCTGAACACACAATCCGAAACCAATCTAATCCTGAAAACACAATCCTGAACCAATCTAATCATGAATACGCAATCCTGAAACAATCTAATTCTGAATACACAAACCTGAACCAATCTAATTCCGAATTTACAATCCTGAACCAATCTAATCCCGAATATACAATCCCAAACCAATCAAATCCTGAGTACACAATTCGAAACCAATCTAATCCTGAATACACAATCCCAAACCAATCTAATCCAGAATACACAATCCCGAACCAATCTAATCCTGAATACATAATATCGAACCAATCTAATCCTGAATACATAATTCCAAACCTATTTAATCCCGAATAAACCATCCTGAATCAATCTAATCCCGAATACACAATCCCGAACCAATCTAATCCTGAATACACAATCCCGAACCAATCTAATCCTGAATACAAAACCACAAAGCCATTTAATCCTGAATACATTATCCTGAACCAATGAAATCCCAACCACACAATCCTAAATGAATATACTCACGAATACACAATTCCAAACAAATCCCAAATGCACAATCCCAAACAAATTTAATCCTGAATACACAATCCCGAACAAATCTAATCCTGAATACACAAGCTCAAACCAATCAAATCCTGCATACACAATCCCGAACCAATCAAATCTTGAATTCACAAACCCAACAAAATCTAATCCCGAATGTACAAATTTGAACCAATGTAATCCTGAATACACAATCCTGAACGAATCTAATCCTGAATACAAAACCTCAAAGCCATTTAATCCTGAATACATAATCCTGAACCAATCAAATCCCAACCACACAATCCTAAATGAATATACTCACGAATACACAATTCCAAACAAATCCCAAATGCACAATCCCAAACAAATTTAATCCTGAATACACAATCCCGAACAAATCTAATCCTGAATACAAAAGCTCAAACCAGTAAAATCCTGCATACACAATCCCGAACCAATCGAATCCTGAATTCACAAACCCAAACAAATCTAATCCCGAATGTACAAATTTGAACCAATCTAATCCTGAAGACACAATCCTGCACAAATCTAATCCTGAATACACAATCCCAATACAATCAAATCCTGAATACACAAACCTAAACCAATCTAATCCCGAATACACAATTCCAAACAGATCTAATCCTGAAAACACAATCCTGAAACAATCTAATCCGAATACACAATCCTGAAACAATCTAATCCTGAATACACAATCCTGAAACAATCTAATCCTGAATACACAATTATGAACCAATCTAATCCTGAATACACAATCCCAAACCAATATAATCCTGAATACAAAAGCTCAAAGCCATTTAATCCTGAATACATAACCCTGAACCAATCAAATCCCAACCACACAATCCTAAATAGAAATACTCATGAATACTCAATCCCAGATAAAACCCAAATGTGCAATCCCAAACCAATCTAATCCTGAATACACAATGCCGAAACAATCAAATCCTGAATTCATAAAACCAAACCAATCTAATCCCGAATAAACAATTCTGAACCAATCTAATCCCGAATACACAATCCCAAACCAATCTAATCCTGAACCCACAATCCCGAAGCAATCTAATCCTGAATACACAATTCCGAACCAATCTAATCCTGAATACACAATCCTGAACCAATCTAATTGTGAATACACAATCCTGAACCAATCAAATCCTGAGTACACAATCCCGAACCAATCTAATCCTGAATATGCAATTCCTAACCAATCAAATCCTGAATGCACAAACCCAAACCAATCTAATCCTGAACACACAATCCCAAACCAATCTAATCCTGAATACACAATCCTGAACCAATGAAATCCTGAAAATACAATCCCGAACCAACCTAATCCTGAATACACAAACCCAAACCAATAAGATCCAAAATTCACAATCCTGAACCAATCTAATCCTGAATACACAATGCGAATCCAATCAAATCCTGAATACAAAAACCCAAACCAATCTAATCCTGAATATACAATCCTGAACCAATCTAATCCTTTTATACACAATCCCAAAACAATCTAATCCTGAACACACCATCGCGAACCAATCAAATCCTGAATAATCAATCCTGAACCAATCAAATCCTGAATAAACAATGCCAATCCAATCAAATCCTGAATACACAAACCTAAACCAACCTAATCCCGAATACACAAGCCCAAACCAATCTAATCCTGAAAACACAATCCTGAACCATTCTAATCCCGAATACACAATCCTGAAACAATCTAATCCTGAATACACAAACCTAAACCAATCTAATTCCGAATATACCATCCTGAACCAATCTAATCCCGAATATACAATCCCAAACTAAGCTAATCCTGAGTACACAATACCAAACCAATCTAATCCCGAATACACAATCCAAAATCAATCTAATCCCGAATACACAATCCTGAACCAATCTAATCCTGTATACACAATCCCAAACCAATATAATCCTGAATACACAATCCTGAACCAATCAAATCCTGAATATACAATCCTGAACCAATCTAATCCTGAATACACAAACCCATACCAATCAGCTCCTGAAAACTCAATCCTGAACCAATCCAATCCTGAATAAACTATGCCAATCCAATCAAATCCTGAATACACAAACCTAAACCAATCTAATCCCGAATACAAAATCCCAAACCAATCTAATCCTGAATACACAATCCCAAACCAATCTCATCCTGAATACACAATCCCGAACCAATCTAATCCTGAATACACAATCCTGAACCAATCAAATCCTGAGTACACAATCCCGAACCAATCAAATCCTGAATGTGCAATTCCTAACCAATCAAATCCTGAATACACAAACCAAAGCAATCTAATCCTGAATATACAATCCTGAACCAATCTAATCCTGTATACACAATCCGAAACCAATCTAATCCTGAATACACAATGCCGAACCAATTAAATCCTGAATATACAATCCTGAACCAATCTAATCCTGAATACACAAACCCATACCAATCAGATCCTGAAAACTCAATCCTGAACCAATCTAATCCTGAATAAACTATGCCAATCCAATAAAATCCTGAATACACAAACCTAAACCAATCTAATCCTGAATATACAATCCTGAACCAATCTAATTCTGTATACACAATCCCAAAAAAATCTAATCCTGAATACACAATCCCGAACCAATCAAATCTGAAAAAACAATCCTGAACCAATCGAATCCTGAATACACAAACCCAAACCAATCGGATCCTGAAAACTCAATCCTGAACCATTCGAATCCTGAATAAACAATGCCAATCCAATCAAATCCTGAATACACAAACCTAAACCAATCTAATCCCGAATACACGGTCCCAAACCATTCTAATCCTGAAAACACAATCCTGAACCAATCTAATCCCGAATACACAATCCTGAAACAATCTAATCCTGAATACACAAACCTAAACCAATCTAATTCCGAATATAACATCCTGAACCAATCTAATCCCGAATATACAATCCCAAACTAAGCTAATACTGAGTACACAATACCAAACCAATCTAATCCTGAATACACAATCCTGAATCAATCTAATCCCGAATACACAATTTTGAACCAATCTAATCCTGAATACACAATTCCGAACCAATCTAATCCTGAATACACAATCCCGAACCAATCTAATCCTGAATACAAAACCTCAAAGCCATTTAATCCTGAATACATAATTTTGAACCAATGAAATCCCAACCACACAATCCTAAATGAATATACTCACGAATACACAATTCCAAACAAATCCGAAATGCACAATCTCAAACAAATTTAATCCTGAATACACAATCCCGAACAAATCTAATCCTGAATACACAAGCTCAAACCAATCAAATCCTGCACACAATCCCGAACCAATCAAATCTTGAATTCACAAACCCAAACAAATCTAATCCCTAATGTACAAATTTGAACCAATCTAATCCTGAAGACACAATCCTGCACAAATCTAATCCTGAATACACAATCCCAATCCAATCAAATCCTGAATACACAAACCTAAACCAATCTAATCCCGAATACACAATCCCAAACAGATCTAATCCTGAAAACACAATCCTGAACCAATCTAATCCGAATACACAATCCTGAAACAATCTAATCCTGAATATACAATCCTGAAACAATCTAATCCTGAATACACAATTATGAACCAATCTAATCCTGAATACATAATTCTGAACCAATATAATCCTGAATACAGAATTCCAAACATTTCTAATCCCGAATACACAATCCTGAATCAACGTAATCCCGAATACACAACCCTGAACCAATCTAATCCTGAATACAAAATTTCAAAAAAATCTAATCCTGAATACAAAAGCTCAAAGACATTTAATCCTGAAAACATAACCCTGAACCAATCAAATCCCAACCACAATATCCTAAATAGAAATACTCATGAATACTCAATCCCAAATAAATCCCAAATGTGCAATCCCAAACCAATCTAATCCTGAATACACAATGCCGAAACAATCAAATCCTGAATTCATAAAACCAAACCAATCTAATCCCGAATACACAATTCTGAACCAATCTAATCCCGAATATACAATCCCAAACCAAGCTAATCCAGAACCCACAATCCCGAACCAATCTAATCCTGAATACACAATTCCAAACCAATCTAATCCTGAATACACAATCCTGAACCAATCTAATTGTGAATACACAATCCTAAACAATCTAATCCTGAATACACAAATCTAAACCAATCTAATTCCGAATACACAAGCCCAAACCAATCTAATCCTGAAAACACAATCCTGAACCATTCTAATCCCGAATACACAATCCTAAACAATCTAATCCTGAATACACAAATCTAAACCAATCTAATTCCGAATATACCATCCTGAACCAATCTAATCCCGAGTATACAATCCCAAACTAAGCTAATCCTGAGTACACAATACCAAACCAATCTAATCCCGAATACACAATCCTGAATCAATCTAATCCCGAATACACAATCCCGAACCAATCTAATCCTGAATTCATAATTTCGAACCAATCTAATCCTGAATACATAATTCGAAACCTATCTAATCCCGAATACACAATCCTGAATCAATCGAATCCTGAATACACTATCCCAAACCAATCTAATCCTGAATTCACTATCCTGTACCAATCTAATCCTGAATACAAAACCTCAAAGCCATTTAATCCTGAGTACATAATCCTGAACTAATCAAATGCCAACCACACAATCCTAAATGAATATACTCACGAATACACAATTCCAAACAAATCCCAAATGCACAATCCCAAACAAATTTAATCCTGAAAACACAATCCCGAACAAATCTAATCCTGAATACACAAGCTCACACCAATCAAATCCTGCATACACAATCCCGAACCAATCTAATCCTGAATTCACAAACCCAAACAAATCTAATCCCGAATGTACAAATTTGAACCAATCTAATCCTGAAGACACAATCCTGCACCAATCTAATCCTGAATACACAATCCCAATCCAATCAAATCCTGAATACACAAACCTAAACCAATCTAATCCCGAATACACAATCCCAAACAGATCTAATCCTGAAATCACAATCCTGAACCAATCTAATCCGAATACACAATCCTGAAACAATCTAATCCTGAATACACAATCCTGAAACAATCTAATCCCGAATGCACAATCCCAAACCAATCTAATCCTGAAAATACAATCCTGAACCAATCTAATCCCGAATACACAATCCTGAAACAATCTCATCCTGAATACACAAACCTGAACCAATCTAATTCCGAATATACAATCCTGAACCAATCTAATCCCGAATATACAATCCCAAACTAAGCTAATCCTGAGTACACAATACCAAACCAATCTAATCCCGAATACACCATCCTGAATCAATCTACTCCAGAGTACACAATCCTGAACCTTTCTAATCCTGAATACACAATTCGGAACCAAACTAATCCTGAATACACAATCCTGAACCAATCTAATCGTGAATACACAATCCTGAACCAATCAAGTCCTGAGTACACAATCCCGAACCAATCTCATCCTGAATATGCAATTCCTAACCAATCAAATCCTGAATACACAAACACAAACCAATCTAATCCTGAATACACAAACCCATGCCAATCAGATCCTAAAAACTCAATCCTGAACCAATATAATCCTGAAAAAACTATGCCAATCCAATCAAATCCTGAATACACAAACCTGAACCAACCTAATCCCGAATACACAATCCCAAACCAATCTAATCCAGAATACACAATCCCAAACCAATCTAATCCTGAATACACAATCCCGAACCAATCTAATCCTGAATACACAATCCTGAATCAATCAAATCCTGAGTACACAATCCCGAACCAATCCAATCCTGAATGTGCAATTCCTAACCAATCAAATCCTGAATAAACAAACCCAAACCAAACTATTCCTGAATATACAATCCTGAACCAATCTAATCCTGTATACACAATCCCAAACCTATCTAATCCTGAATAAACAATCCCGAACCAATCAAATCCTGAATATGCAATCCTGAAACAATCTAATCCTGAATACACAAACCCATACCAATCAGATCCTGAAAACTCAATCCTGAACCAATCTAATCCTGAATAAACTATTCCAATCCAGTCAAATGCTGAATACACAAACCTAAACCAATCTAATCCCGAATACACAATCCCGAACCAATCTAATCCTGAATACGCAAATCCAAACCAATCAGATCCTGAATTCACAATCCTGAACCAATCTAATCCTGAATAAACAATGCCAATCCAATCAAATCCTGAATAAACCAACCTAAACCAATCTAATCCCGAACACACAATCCCAAACCAATCTAATCCTGGAAACACAATCCTGAACCAATCTAATCATGAATACACAAACCTGAACCAATCTAATTCCGAATATACAATCCTGAACCTATCTAATCCCGAATATACAATCCCAAACAAAGCTAATCCTGAGTACACAATATCAAACAAATCTAATCCCGAATACACAATCCTGAATCAATCTACTCCCGAATACACCATCCTGAACCAATCTAATCCTGCATACACAATTCCGAACCAATCTAATCCTCAATACACAATCCTGAACCAATCTAATCGTGAATACACAATCATGAACCAATCAAGTCCTGAGTACACAATCCCGAACCCATCTAATCCTGAATATGCAATTCCTAACCAATCAAATCCTGGATACACAAACCCAAACCAATCTAATCCTGAATATACAATTCTGAACCAATCTAATTCTGTATACACAATCCCAAAAAAATCTAATCCTGAATACACAATCCCGAACCATTCAAATCTGAATATACAATCCTGAACCAATCTAATCCTGAATACACAAACCCAAACCAATCAGATCCTGAAAACTCAATCCTGAACCAATCAAATCCTGAATAAACAATGCCAATCCAATCAAATCCTGAATACACAAACCTAAACCAATCTAATCCCGAATACACAATCCCAAACCAATCTAATCCTGAAAACACAATCCTGAACCAATCTAATCCCGAATACACAATCCTGAAACAATCTAATCCTGAATACACAAACCTAAACCAATCTAATTCCGAATATACCATCCTGAACCAATCTAATCCCGAATATACAATCCCAAACTAAGCTAATCCTGAGTACACAATACCAAACCAATCTAATCCTGAATACACAATCCTGAATCAATCTAATCCCGAATACACAATTTTGAACCAATCTAATCCTGAATACAGAATTCCGAGCCAATCTAATCCTGAATACACAATCCCGAACCAATCTAATCCTGAATACAAAACCTCAAAGCCATTTAATCCTGAATACATAATCCTGAACCAATGAAATCCCAACCACACAATCCTAAATGAATATACTCACGAATACACAATTCCAAACAAATCCGAAATGCACAATCCCAAACAAATTTAATCCTGAATACACAATCCCGAACAAATCTAATCCTGAATACACAAGCTCAAACCAATCAAATCCTGCACACAATCCCGAACCAATCAAATCTTGAATTCACAAACCCAAACAAATCTAATCCTGAATGTACAAATTTGAACCAATCTAATCCTGAATACAAAATTTCGAAAAAATCTAATCCTGAATACAAAAGCTCAAAGACATTTAATCCTGAAAACATAACCCTGAACCAATCAAATCCCAACCACACAATCCTAAATAGAAATACTCATGAATACTCAATCCCAAATAAATCCCAAATGTGCAATCCCAAACCAATATAATCCTGAATACATACTGCCGAAACAATCAAATCCTGAATTCATAAAACCAAACCAATCTAACACCGAATACACAATTCTGAACCAATCTAATCCCGAATGCACAATCCCAAACCAAGCTAATCCAGAACCCACAATCCCGAACCAATCTAATCCTGAATACACAATTCCAAAAAAATCTAATCCTGAATACACAATCCTGAACCAATCTAATTGTGAATACACAATCCTGAACCAATCAAATCCTGAGTACACAATCCCGAACCAATCTAATCCTGAATATGCAATTCCTAACCAATCAAATCCTGAATACACAAACCCAAACCAATCTAATCCTGAATACACAATCCTGAACCAATCTAATCCTGAATACACAATCCCAAACCATTCTAATCCTGAATACACAATCCCGAACCAATGAAATCCTGAAAATACAATCCCGAACCAACCTAATCCTGAATACACAAACTCAAACCAATAAGATCCAAAATGCACAATCCTGAACCAATCTAATCCTGAATAAACAATGCCAATCCAATCAAATCCTGAATACAAAAACCCAAAGCAATCTAATCCTGAATATACAATCCTGAACCAATCTAATCCTGTATACACAATCCCAAACCAATCTAATCCTGAACACACCATCGCGAACCAATCAAATCATGAATATACAATCCTGAACCAATCTAATCCTGAATACACAAAGCCAAACCAATCAGATCCTGAAAATTCAATCCTGAAACAATCAAATCCTGAATAAACAATGCCAATCCAATCAAATCCTGAATACACAAACCTAAACCAATCTAATCCCGAATACACAAGCCCAAACCAATCTAATCCTGAAAACACAATCCTGAACCATTCTAATACTGAATACACAATCCTAAACAATCTAATCCTGAATACATAAATCTAAACCAATCTAATTCCGAATATACCATACTGAACCAATCTAATCCCGAATATACAATCCCAAACTAAGCTAATCCTGAGTACACAATACCAAACCAATCTAATCCCAAATACACAATCCTGAATCAATCTAATCCCGAATACACAATCCTGAACCAATCTAATCCTGTATACACAATCCCAAACCAATCTAATCCTGAATACACAATCCTGAACCAATCAAATCCTGAATATACAATCCTGAACCAATCTTATCCTGAATACACAAACCCATACCAATCAGATCCTGAAAACTCAATCCTGAACCAATCCAATCCTGAATAAACTATGCCAATCCAATCAAATCCTGAATACACAAACCTAAACCAATCTATTCCCGAATACACAATCCCAAACCAATCTAATCCTGAATACACAATCCCAAACCAATCTAATCCTGAATACACAATCCCGAACCAATCTAATCCTGAATACACAATCCTGAACCAATCAAATCCTGAGTACACAATCCCGAACCAATCAAATCCTGAATGTGCAATTCCTAACCAATCAAATCCTGAATACACAAACCAAAGCAATCTAATCCTGAATATACAGTCCTGAACCAATCTAATCCTGTATACACAATCCGAAACCAATCTAATCCTGAATACACAATGCCGAACCAATTGAATCCTGAATATACAATCCTGAACCAATCTAATCCTGAATACACAAACCCATACCAATCAGATCCTGAAAACTCAATCCTGAACCAATTTAATCCTGAATAAACTATGCCAATCCAATAAAATCCTGAATACACAAACCTAAACCAATCTAATCCCGAGTACACAATCCCAAACCAATCTAATCCTGAATACACAATCCCAAACCAATCTAATCCCGAATACACAATCCTGAAACAATCTAATCCTGAATACACAAACCTGAACCAATGTAATTCTGAATATACAATCCTGAACCAATCTAACCCCGAATATACAATCCCAAACTAAGCGAATCCTGAGTACACAATACCAAACCAATCTAATCCCGAATACACCATCCTTAATCAATCTACTCCCGAATAGACAATGCTGAATCAATCTAATCCTGAATACATCTTTCCGAACCAATCTAATCCTCAATACACAATCCTGAACCAATCTAATCGTGAATACACAATCCTGAACCAATCAAGTCCTGAGTACACAATCCCGAACCAATCTCATCCTGAATATACAATTCCTAACCAATCAAATCCTGAATACACAAACCCAAACCAATCTAATCCTGAATACACAAACCCATACCAATCAGATCCTAAAAACTCAATCCTGAACCAATCTAATCCTGAAAAAACTATGCCAATCAAATCAAATCCTGAATACACAAACCTGAACCAACATAATCCCGAATACACAATCCCAAACCAATCTAATCCTGAATACACAATCCCAAACCAATCTAATCCTGAATACACAATCCCGAACCAATCTAATCCTGAATACACAATCCTGAACCAATCAAATCCTGAGTACACAATCCCGAACCAATCTAATCCTGAATGTGCAATTCCTAGCCAATCAAATCCTGAATACACAAACCCAAACCAAACTATTCCTGAATATACAATCCTGAACCAATCTAATCCTGTATACACAATCCCAAACCAATTTAATCCTGAATACACAATACCGAACCAATGAAATCCTGAATATGCAATCCTGAAACAATCTAATCCTGAATACACAAACCCATACCTATCAGATCCTGAAAACTCAATCCTGAACCAATCTAATCCTGAATAAACTATTCCAATCCAATCAAATGCTGAATACACAAACCTAAACCAATCTAATCCCGAATACAAACAATCCCGAACCAATCTAATCCTGAATACGCAAATCCAAACCAATCAGATCCTGAATTCACAATCCTGAACCAATCTAATCCTGAATAAACAAGTCCAATCCAATCAAACCCTGAATAAACAACCTAAACCAATCTAATCCCGAATACACAATCCCAAACTAATCTAATCCTGAATACACAATTATGAACCAATCTAATCCTGAATACATAATTCTGAACCAATATAATCCTGAATACAGAATTCCAAACATTTCTAATCCCGAATACACAATCCTGAATCAATGTAATCCCGAATACATAACCCTGAACCAATCGAATCCTGAATACAAAATTTCAAAAAAATCTAATCCTGAATACAAAAGCTCAAAGCCATTTAATCCTGAATACATAACCCTGAACCAATCAAATCCCAACTACACAATCCTAAATAGAAATACTCATGAATACTCAATCCCAGATAAAACCCAAATGTGCAATCCCAAACCAATCTATTCCTGAATACACAATGCCGAAACAATCAAATCCTGAATTCATAAAACCAAACCAATCTAATCCCGAATACACAATTCTGAACCAATCTAATCCCGAACACACAATCCCAAACCAATCTAATCCTGATCCCACAATCCCGAACCAATCTTATCCTGAATACACAATTCCGAACCAATCTAATCCTGAATACACAATCCTGAACCAATCTAATTGTGAGTACACAATCCTGAACCAATCAAATCCTGAGTACACAATCCCGAACCAATCTAATCCTGAATATGCAATTCCTAACCAATCAAATCCGGAATGCACAAACCCAAACCAATCTAATCCTGAACACACAATCCCAAACCAATCTAATCCTGAATACACAATCCTGAACCAATGAAATCCTGAAAATACAATCCCGAACCAATCTAATCCTGAATACACAAACCCAAACCAATAAGATCCAAAATTCAAAATCCTGAACCAATCTAATCCTGAATAAACAATGCCAATCCAATCAAAACCTGAATAGACAAACCCAAACCAATCTAATCCTGAATATACAATCCTGAACCAATCTAATTCTGTATACTCAATCCCAAAAAAATCTAATCCTGAATATACAATCCCGAACCAATGAAATCCTGAAAATACAATCCCGAACCAATCTAATCCTGAATGCACAAACCCAAACCAATAAGATACAAAATTCACAATCCTGAACCAATCTAATCCTGAATAAACAATGCCAATCCAATCAAAACCTGAATAGACAAACCCAAACCAATCTAATCCTGAATATACAATCCTGAACCAATCTAATCCTGAATACACAAACCCAAACCAATCCGATCCTGAAAACTCAATCCTGAACCAATCAAATCCTGAATAAACAATGCCAATCCAATCAAATCCTGAATACACAAACCTAAACCAATCAAATCCCGAATACACAGTCCCAAACCAATCTAATCCTGAAAACACAATCCTGAACCAATCTAATCCCGAATACACAATCCTGAATCAATGTAATCCCGAATACACAACCCTGAACCAATCGAATCCTGAATACAAAATTTCGATAAAATCTAATCCTGAATACAAAAGCTCAAAGGCATTTAATCCTGAATACATAACCCTGAACCAATCAAATACCAACCACACAATCCTAAATGAATATACTCACGAATACACAATTCCAAACAAATCCCAAATGCACAATCCCAAACCAATCTAATCCTGAAAACACAATCCTGAACCAATCTAATCCCGAATACACAATCCTGAAACAATCTAATCCTGAATACACAAACCTAAACCAATCTAATTCCGAATATACCATCCTGAACCAATCTAATCCCGAATATACAATCCCAAACTAAGCTAATCCTGAGTACACAATACCAAACCAATCTAATCCCGAATACACAATCCTGAATCAATCTAATCCTGAATACACAATCCTGAACCAATCTCATCCTGAATACACAATTCCGAACCAATCTAATCCTGAATACACAATCCCGAACCAATCTAATCCTGAATACAAAACCTCAAAGCCATTTAATCCTGAATACATAATCCTGAACCAATCAAATCCCAACCACACAATCCGAAATGAATATACTCACGAATACACAATTCCAAACAAATCCCAAATGCACAATCCCAAACAAATTTAATCCTGAATACACAATCCCGAACAAATCTAATCCTGAATACACAAGCTCAAACCAGTCAAATCCTGCATACAAAATCCCGAACCAATCGAATCCTGAATTCACAAACCCAAACAAATCTAATCCCGAATGTACAAATTTGAACCAATCTAATCCTGAAGACACAATCCTGGGCCAATCTAATCCTGAATACACAATCCCAATCCAATCAAATCCTGAATACAAAAACCCAAACCAATCTAATCCTGAATATACAATCCTGAACCAATCTAATCCTGTATACACAATCCCAAACCAATCTAATCCTGAACACACCATCGCAAACCAATCAAATCCTGAATATACAATCCTGAACCAATCTAATACTGAATACACAAACCCAAACCAATCAGATCCTGAAAATTCAATCCTGAACCATTCTAATCCCGAATACACAATCCTGAAACAATCTAATCCTGAATACACAAACCTAAACCAATCTAATTCCGGCTATACCGTCCTGAACCAATCTAATCCCGAATATGCAATCCCAAACTAAGCTAATCCTGAGTACACAATACCAAACCAATCTAATCCTGAATACACAATCCTGAATCAATCTAATCCCGAATACACAATCCTGAACCAATCTAATCCTGTATACACAATCCCAAACCAATCTAATCCTGAATACACAACCCTGAACCAATCAAATCCTGAATATACAATCCTGAACCAATCTAATCCTGAATGCACAAACCCATACCAATCAGCTCCTGCAAACTCAATCCTGAACCAATCCAATCCTGAATAAACTATGCCAATCCAATCAAATCCTGAATACACAAACCTAAACCAATCTAATCCCGAATACACAATCCTAAACCAATCTAATCCTGAATACACAATCCCAAACCAATCTAATCCTGAATACACAATCCCGAACCAATCTAATCCTGAATACACAATCCTGAACCAATCAAATCCTGAGTACACAATCCCCAACCAATCAAATCCTGAATGTGCAATTCCTAACCAATCAAATCCTGAATACAAAAACCAAAGCAATCTAATCCTGAATATACAATCCTGAACCAATCTAATCCTGTATACACAATCCGAAACCAATCTAATCCTGAATACACAATGCCGAACCAATTAAATCCTGAATATACAATCCTGAACCAATCTAATCCTGAATACACAAACCCATACCAATCAGATCCTGAAAACTCAATCCTGAACCAATCTAATCCTGAATAAACTATGCCAATCCAATAAAATTATGAATACACAAACCTAAACCAATCTAATCCCGAGTACACAATCCCAAAACAATCTAATCCTGAATACACAATCCCGAACCAATCTAATCCCGAATACACAATCCTGAAACAATCTAATCCTGAATGCACAAACCTGAAGCAATCTAATTCCGAATATAAAATCCTGAACCAATCTAATCCCGAATATACAATCCCAAACTAAGCGAATCCTGAGTACACAATACCAAACCAATCTAATCCCGAATACACCATCCTGAATCAATCTACTCCCGAATACACAATGCTGAATCAATCTAATCCTGAATACACAATTCCGAACCAATCTAGTCCTCAATACAGAATCCTGAACCAATCTAATCGTGAATACACAATCCTGAACCAATCAAGTCCTGAGTACACAATCCCGAACTAATCTCATCCTGAATATTCAATTCCTAACCAATCAAATCCTGAATACACAAACCCAAACCAATCTAATCCTGAATATACAATCCTGAACCTATCTAATCCTGAATACAAAATCCCAAACCAATCTAATCATGCATATACAATCCCGAACCAATCAAATCCAAAATATACAATCCCGAAACAATCTAATCCTGAATACACAAACCCAAACCAATCAGATCCTGAATTCACAATCCTGAACCAATCTAATCCTGAATAAACAATGCCAATCCAATCAAATCCTGAATCCACAAACCTAAAACAATCTAAACCCGAACACACAATCCCAAACCAATCTAATCCTGAAAACACAATCCTGAACCAATCTAATCCAGAATACACAATCCTGAAACAATCTAATCCTGAATACACAAACCTGAACCAATCTAATTCCGAATATACAATCCTGAACCAATCTAATCCCAAATATACAATCCCAAACTGAGCTAATCGTGAGTACACAATACCAAACCAATCTAATCCTGAAAACACAATCCTGAACCAATCTAATCCTGAATACAAAATCCCAAACCAATCAAATGCTGAGTACACAATTCGAAACCAATCTAATCCTGAATACACATTCCCAAACCAATCTAATCCAGAATACACAATCCCGAATCAATCTAATCCTGAATACATAATTTCGAACCAATCTAATCCTGAATACATAATTCCAAACCTATCTAATCCAGAATACACAATCCTGAATCAATCTAATCCAGAATACACAATCCCGAACCAATCTAATCCTGAATTCATAATTTCGAACCAATCTAATCCTGAATACATAATTCCAAACCTATCTAATCCAGAATAAACAATCCTGAATCAATCTAATCCTGAATACACAATCCCAAACCAATCTAATCCTGAATTCAGTATCTCGTACCAATCTAATCCTGAATACAAAACCTCAAAGCCATTTAATCCTGAATACATAATCCTGAACCAATCAAATGCCAACCACACAATCCTAAATGAATATACTCACGAATACACAATTCCAAACAAATCCCAAATGCACAATACCAAACAAATTTAATCCTGAATACACAATCACGAACAAATCTAATCCTGAATACACAAGCTCACACCAATCAAATCCTGCATACACAATCCCGAACCAATCTAATCCTGAATTCACAAACCCAAACAAATCTAATCCCGATTGTACAAATTTGAACCACTCTAATCCTGAAGACACAATCCTGCACCAATCTAATCCTGAATACACAATCCCAATCCAACCAAATCCTGAATACACAAACCTAAAGGAATCTAATCCCTAATACACAATCCCAAACAGATCTAATCCTGAAAACACAATCCTGAACCAATCTAATCCGAATACACAATCCTGAAACAATCTAATCCTGAATACACAATCCTGAAACAATCTAATCCTGAATACACAATTATGAACCAATCTAATCCTGAATACATAATTCTGAACCAATATAATCCTGAATACAGATTTCCAAACATTTCTAATCCCGAATACACAATCCTGAATCAATGTAATCCCGAATACACAACCCTGAACCAATCGAATCCTGAATACAAAATTTCGAACCAATCTAATCCTGAATACCAAAGCTCAAAGCCATTTAATCCTGAATACATAACCCTGAACCAATCAAATTCCAACCACACAATCCTAAATGAAAATACTCATGAATACTCAATCCCAAATAAATCCCAAATGTGCAATCTCAAACCAATCTAATCCTGAATACACAATGCCGAAACAATCAAATCCTGAATTCATAAAACCAAACCAATCTAATCCCGAATACACAATCCTGAACAATCTAATCCTGAACACACAATCCCAAACCAATCTAATCCTGAACCCACAATCCCGAACCAATCTAATCCTGAATACACAATTCCGAACCAATCTAATTCTGAATGCACAATTCTGAACAAATCTAATCGTGAATACACAATCCTGAACGAATCAAATCCTGAGTACACAATCCCGAACAAATCTAATCCTGAATATGCAATTCCTAACCAATCAAATCCTGAATACACAAACCCAAACCAATCTAATCCTGAATATACAATCCTGAACCAATCTAACCCTGAATACACAATCCCAAACCAATCTAATCCTGAATAAACAATCCCGAACCAATGAAATCCTGAAAATACAATCCCGAACCAATCTAATCCTGAATACACAAACCCAATCCAATAAGATCCAAAATTCACAATCCTGAACCAATCTACTCCTGAATAAACAATGCCAATCCAATCAAATCCTGAATACACAAACCCAAAACTATCTTATCCTGAATGCACAATCCTGAACCAATCTAATCCTGTATACACAATCCCAAACCAACCTAATCCTGAATACACAATCCCGAACCAATCAAATCGTGAATGTACAATCCTGAACCAATCTAATCCTGAAAACACAAACCCATACCAATCAGATCCTGAAAACTCAATCCTCAAACAATCTAATCCTGAATAAACTATGCCAATCCCATCAAATCCTGAATACACAAACCTAAACCAATCTAATACCGAATACACAATCCCAAACCAATCTAATCCTGAATACACAATCCCAAACCAATCTAATCCTGAATACACATTCCCAAAACAATCTAATCATGAATACACAAACCCAAACCAATTAGATTCTGAATTCACAATCCTGAACCAATCTAATCCTGAATAAACAATGCCAATCCAATCAAATCCTGAATACACAAACCTAAACCAATCTAATCCCGAATACACAATCCCAAACCAATCTCATCCTGAAAACACAATCCTGAACCAATCAAATCCCGAATACACAATCCTGAAACAATCTAATCCTGAATAAACAAACCTGAACCAATCTAATTCCGAATATACAATCTTAAACCAATCTAATCCCGAATATACAATCCCAAACTAAGCTAATCCTGAGTACACAATACCAAACGAATCTAATCCCGAATACACCATCCTGAATCAATCTACTCCCGAGTACGCAATCCTGAACCAATCTAATCCTGAATACACAATTCCGAACCAATCTAATCCTGAATACACAATCCTGAACCAATCTAATCGTGAATACACAATCCTGAACCAATCAAGCCCTGAGTACACAATCCCGAACCAATCTCATCCTGAATATGCAATTCCTAACCAATCAAATCCTGAATACACAAACCCAAACCAATCTAATCCTGAATATACAATCCTGAACCAATCTAATCCTGAATACAAAATCCCAAACCAATCTAGTCATGAATACACAATCCAGAACCAATCAAATCCAAAATATACAATCCCGAACCAATCTAATCCTGAATACACAAACCCAAACCAATCAGATCCTGAATTCACAATCCTGAACCAATCTAATCCTGAATAAAAAATGCCAATCCAATCAAATCCTGAATACACAAAGCTAAAACAATCTAATCCCGAACGCACAATCCCAAACCCATCTAATCCTGAGAACACAATCCTGAACCAATCTTATCCCGAATACACAATCCTGAAACAATCTAATCCTGAATACACAAACCTGAACCAATCTAATTCCGAATATACAATACTGAACCAATCTAATCCAGAATATACAATCCCAAACTGAGCTAATCGTGAGTACACAATACCAAACCAATCTAATCCTGAAAACACAATCCCACACCAATCAAATCCTGAGTACACAATTCGAAACCAATCTAATCCTGAATACAAAATCCCCAACCAATCTAATCCAGAATACACAATCCCGAAACAATCTAATCCTGAATACATAATTTCGAACCAATCTAATCCTGAATACATAATTCCAAACCTATTTAATCCCGAATACACAATCCTGAATCAATCTAATCCCGAATACACAATCCCAAACCAACCTAATCCTGAATACACAATCCCGAACCAATCAAATCGTGAATGTACAATCCTGAACCAATCTAATCCTGAAAACACAAACCCATACCAATCAGATCCTGAAAACTCAATCCTCAAACAATCTAATCCTGAATAAACTATGCCAATCCCATCAAATCCTGAATACACAAACCTAAACCAATCTAATACCGAATACACAATCCCAAACCAATCTAATCCTGAATACACAATCCCAAACCAATCTAATCCTGAATACACATTCCCAAAACAATCTAATCATGAATACACAAACCCAAACCAATTAGATTCTGAATTCACAATCCTGAACCAATCTAATCCTGAATAAACAATGCCAATCCAATCAAATCCTGAATACACAAACCTAAACCAATCTAATCCCGAATACACAATCCCAAACCAATCTCATCCTGAAAACACAATCCTGAACCAATCAAATCCCGAATACACAATCCTGAAACAATCTAATCCTGAATAAACAAACCTGAACCAATCTAATTCCGAATATACAATCTTAAACCAATCTAATCCCGAATATACAATCCCAAACTAAGCTAATCCTGAGTACACAATACCAAACGAATCTAATCCCGAATACACCATCCTGAATCAATCTACTCCCGAGTACGCAATCCTGAACCAATCTAATCCTGAATACACAATTCCGAACCAATCTAATCCTGAATACACAATCCTGAACCAATCTAATCGTGAATACACAATCCTGAACCAATCAAGCCCTGAGTACACAATCCCGAACCAATCTCATCCTGAATATGCAATTCCTAACCAATCAAATCCTGAATACACAAACCCAAACCAATCTAATCCTGAATATACAATCCTGAACCAATCTAATCCTGAATACAAAATCCCAAACCAATCTAGTCATGAATACACAATCCAGAACCAATCAAATCCAAAATATACAATCCCGAACCAATCTAATCCTGAATACACAAACCCAAACCAATCAGATCCTGAATTCACAATCCTGAACCAATCTAATCCTGAATAAAAAATGCCAATCCAATCAAATCCTGAATACACAAAGCTAAAACAATCTAATCCCGAACGCACAATCCCAAACCCATCTAATCCTGAGAACACAATCCTGAACCAATCTTATCCCGAATACACAATCCTGAAACAATCTAATCCTGAATACACAAACCTGAACCAATCTAATTCCGAATATACAATACTGAACCAATCTAATCCAGAATATACAATCCCAAACTGAGCTAATCGTGAGTACACAATACCAAACCAATCTAATCCTGAAAACACAATCCCACACCAATCAAATCCTGAGTACACAATTCGAAACCAATCTAATCCTGAATACAAAATCCCCAACCAATCTAATCCAGAATACACAATCCCGAAACAATCTAATCCTGAATACATAATTTCGAACCAATCTAATCCTGAATACATAATTCCAAACCTATTTAATCCCGAATACACAATCCTGAATCAATCTAATCCCGAATACACAATCCCAAACCAACCTAATCCTGAATACACAATCCCGAACCAATCAAATCGTGAATGTACAATCCTGAACCAATCTAATCCTGAAAACACAAACCCATACCAATCAGATCCTGAAAACTCAATCCTCAAACAATCTAATCCTGAATAAACTATGCCAATCCCATCAAATCCTGAATACACAAACCTAAACCAATCTAATACCGAATACACAATCCCAAACCAATCTAATCCTGAATACACAATCCCAAACCAATCTAATCCTGAATACACATTCCCAAAACAATCTAATCATGAATACACAAACCCAAACCAATTAGATTCTGAATTCACAATCCTGAACCAATCTAATCCTGAATAAACAATGCCAATCCAATCAAATCCTGAATACACAAACCTAAACCAATCTAATCCCGAATACACAATCCCAAACCAATCTCATCCTGAAAACACAATCCTGAACCAATCAAATCCCGAATACACAATCCTGAAACAATCTAATCCTGAATAAACAAACCTGAACCAATCTAATTCCGAATATACAATCTTAAACCAATCTAATCCCGAATATACAATCCCAAACTAAGCTAATCCTGAGTACACAATACCAAACGAATCTAATCCCGAATACACCATCCTGAATCAATCTACTCCCGAGTACGCAATCCTGAACCAATCTAATCCTGAATACACAATTCCGAACCAATCTAATCCTGAATACACAATCCTGAACCAATCTAATCGTGAATACACAATCCTGAACCAATCAAGCCCTGAGTACACAATCCCGAACCAATCTCATCCTGAATATGCAATTCCTAACCAATCAAATCCTGAATACACAAACCCAAACCAATCTAATCCTGAATATACAATCCTGAACCAATCTAATCCTGAATACAAAATCCCAAACCAATCTAGTCATGAATACACAATCCAGAACCAATCAAATCCAAAATATACAATCCCGAACCAATCTAATCCTGAATACACAAACCCAAACCAATCAGATCCTGAATTCACAATCCTGAACCAATCTAATCCTGAATAAAAAATGCCAATCCAATCAAATCCTGAATACACAAAGCTAAAACAATCTAATCCCGAACGCACAATCCCAAACCCATCTAATCCTGAGAACACAATCCTGAACCAATCTTATCCCGAATACACAATCCTGAAACAATCTAATCCTGAATACACAAACCTGAACCAATCTAATTCCGAATATACAATACTGAACCAATCTAATCCAGAATATACAATCCCAAACTGAGCTAATCGTGAGTACACAATACCAAACCAATCTAATCCTGAAAACACAATCCCACACCAATCAAATCCTGAGTACACAATTCGAAACCAATCTAATCCTGAATACAAAATCCCCAACCAATCTAATCCAGAATACACAATCCCGAAACAATCTAATCCTGAATACATAATTTCGAACCAATCTAATCCTGAATACATAATTCCAAACCTATTTAATCCCGAATACACAATCCTGAATCAATCTAATCCCGAATACACAATCCCGAACCAACCTAATCCTGAATACACAATCCCGAAACAATCTAACCCTGAATACAAAACCTCAAAGCCATTTAATCCTGAATACATAATCCTGAACCAATGAAGTCCCAACCACACAATCCTAAATGAACATACTCACGAATACACAATTCCAAACAAATCCCAAATGCACAATCCCAAACAAATTTAATCCTGAATACACAATCCAGAACAAATCTAATCCTGAATACACAAGCTCAAACCAATCAAATCCTGCATACACAATCCCGAACCAATCAAATCTTGAATTCACAAACCCAAACAAATCTAATCCCGAATGTACAATTTGAACCAATCTAATCCTGAATACACAATCCCGAACCAATCTAATCCTGAATACAAAACCTCAAAGCCATTTAATCCTGAATACATAATCCTGAACCAATGAAGTCCCAACCACACAATCCTAAATGAATATACTCACGAATACACAATTCCAAACAAATCCCAAATGCACAATCCCAAACAAATTTAATCCTGAATACACAATCCCGAACAAATCTAATCCTGAATAGACAAGCTCAAACCAGTCAAATCCTGCATACACAATCCCAAACCAATCGAATCCTGAATTCACAAACCCAAACAAATCTAATCCCGAATGTACAAATTTGAACCAATCTAATCCTGAAGACACAATCCTGCACTAATCTAATCCTGAATACACAATCCTAATCCAATCAATTCCTGAATACACAAACCTAAACCAATCTAATCCCGAATACACAATCCCAAACAGATCTAATCCTGAAAACACAATCCTGAACCAATCTAATCCTGAATACACAATCCTGAAACAATCTAATCGTCAATACATGATGCTGAACCAATCAAATCCTGAGTACACAATCCCGAACAAATCTAATCCTGAATATGCAATTCCTAACCAATCAAATCCTGAATACACAAACCCAAACCAATCTAATCCTGAATATACAATCCTGAAACAATCTAATCCTGAATACACAATTATGAACCAATCTAATCCTGAATAGATAATTCTGAACCAATATAATCCTGAATACAGAATTCCAAACATTCCTAATCCCGAATACACAATCCTGAATCAATGTAATCCTGAATACACAACCCTGAACCAATCTAATCCTGAATACAAAATTTCGAACCAATCTAATCCTGAATACAAAAGCTCAAAGCCAAATAATCCTGAATACATAACCCTGAACCAATCAAATCCCAACCACACAATCCTAAATAGAAATACTCATGAATACTCAATCCCAAATAAATCCCAAATGTGCAATCCCAAACCAATCTAATCCTGAATACACAATGCCGAAACAATCAAATCCTGAATTCATAAAACCAAACCAATCTAATCCCGAATACACAATTCTGAACCAATCTAATCCCGAATACACAAACTTGAACCAATCTAATCCTGAACCCACAATCCCGAACCAATCTAATCCTGAATAGACAATTCCGAACTAATCTAATCCTGAATAAACAATCCTGAACCAATCTAATTGTGAATACACAATCCTGAACCAATCAAATCCTGAGTACACAATCCCGAACCAATCTAATCCTGAATATGCAATTCCTGACCAATCAAATCCTGAATACACAAACCCAAACCAATCTAATCCTGAATATACAATCCTGAACCAATCTAATCCTGAATACACAATCCCAAACCAATCTAATCCTGAATACACAATCCCGAACCAATGAAATCCTGAAAATACAATCCCGAACCAATCTAATCCTGAATACACAAACCCAAACCAATCAGATCCTGAAAACTCAATCCTGAACCAATCAAATCCTGAATAAACAATGCCAATCCAATCTAATCCTGAATAAACAAACCTATACCAATCGAATTCCGAATACACAAGCCCAAACCAATCTAATCCTGAAAACACAATCCTGAACCATTCTAATCCTGAATACACAATCCTGAAACAATCTAATCCTGAATACACAAACCTAAACTTATCTAATTCCGAATATACCATCCTGAACCAATCTCATCCTGAATATACAATCCCAAACTAAGCTAATCCTGAGTACACAATACCAAACCAATCTAATCCCGAATACACAATCCTGAATCATTCTAATCCCGAATACACAGTCCTGAACCAATCTAATCCTGAATACACAATTCCGAACCAATCTAATCCTGAATACACAATCCTGAAGCAATCTAATCGTCAATACATGATGCTGAACCAATCAAATCCTGAGTACACAATCCCGAACAAATCTAATCCTGAATATGCAATTCCTAACCAATCAAATCCTGAATACACAAACCCAAACCAATCTAATCCTGAATATACAATCCTGAAACAATCTAATCCTGTTTACACAATCCCAAACCAATCTAATGCTGAATACACAATTCTGAACCAATCTAATCCTGAATACACAAACCCATTCCAATCAGATCCTGAAAACTCAATCCTGAACCAATCCAATCCTGAATAAACTATGCCAATCCAATCAAATCCTGAATACACAAACCTAAACCAAACTAATCCCGAATACACAATGCCAAACCCATCTAATTTTGAATACACAATCCCAAACCAATCTAATCCTGAATACACAATCCCGAACCAATCTAATCCTGAATACACAATCCTGAACCAATCAAATCCTGAGTACACAATCCCGAACCAATCAAATCCTGAGTGTGCAATTCCTAACCAATCAAATCCTGAATACACAAACCCAAAGCAATCTAATCATGAATATACAATCCTGAACCAATCTAATCCTGTATACACAATCCCAAACCAATCTAATCCTGAATACACAATCCCAAACCAATCAAATCCTGAATATACAATCCTGAACCAATCTAATCCTGAATACACAAACCCATACCAATCAGATCCTGAAAACTGAATCATGAACCAATCTAATCCTGAATAAACTATGCCAATCCAATCAAATCCTGAATACACAAACCCAAACCAATCTAATCCTGAATATACAATCCTGAACCTATCTAATCCTGAATACAAAATCCCAAACCAATCTAATCATGAATACACAATCCCGAACCAATCAAATCCAAAATATACAATCCCGAACCAATCTAATCCTGAATACACAAACCCAAACCAATCAGATCCTGAATTCACAATCCTGAACCAATCTAATCCTGAATAAACAATGCCAATCCAATCAAATCCTGAATACACAAACCTAAAGAATCTAATCCCGAACACACAATCCCAAACCAATTTAATCCTGAAAACACAATCCTGAACCAATTTAACCCCGAATACACAATCCTGAAACAATCTAATCCTGAATACACAAACCTGAACCAATCTAATTCCGAATATACAATCCTGAACCAATCTAATCCCGAATATACAATCCCAAACTGAGCTAATCCTGAGTGCACAATACCAAACCAATCTAATCCTGAAGACACAATCCTGAACCAATCTAATCCTGAAGACACAATCCTAAACCAATATAATCCTGAATACACAATCCCAAACCAATCTAATCCAGAATACACAATCCCGAACCAATCTAATCATGAATACATAATTTCGAACCAATCTAATCCTGAATACATAATTCCAAACCTATCTAATCCCGAATACACAATCCTGAATCAATCTAATCCCGAATACACAATCCCGAACCAATCTAATCCTGAATACACAATCCTGAACCAATCTAATCCTGAATACAAAACCTCAAAGCCATTTAATCCTGAATACATAATCCTGAACCAATCAAATCCCAACCACACAATCCTAAATGCATATACTCACGAATACACAATTCCAAACAAATCCCAAATGCACAATCCGAAACAAATTTAATCCTGAATACACAATCCCGAACAAATCTAATCCTGAATACAAAACCTCAAAACAATCAAATCCTGCATATACAATCCCGAGCCAATCAAATCTTGAATTCACAAACCCAAACATATCTAATCCCGAATGTACAAATTTGAACCAATCTAATCCTGAATACACAATCCCGAACCAATCTAATCCTGAATACAAAACCTCAAAGCCATTTAATCCTGAATACATAATCCTGAACCAATCAAATCCCAACCACACAATCCTAAATGAGTATACTCACGAATACACCATTCCAAAAAAATCCCAAATGCACAATCCCAAACAAATTTAATCCTGAATACACAATCCCGAACAAATCTAATCCTGAATACACAAGCTCAAACCAATCAAATCCTGCATACACAATCCCGAACCAATCGAATCCTGAATTCACAAACCCAAACAAATCTAATCCTGAATGTACAAATTTGTACCAATCTAATCCTGAAGACTCAATCCTGCACCAATCTAATCCTGAATACACAATCCCAATCCAATCAAATCCTGAATACACAAACCTAAACCAATCTAATCCAGAATACACAATCCCAAACAGATCTAATCCTGAAAACACAATCCTGAACCAATCTAATCCGAATACACAACCCTGAAACAATCTAATCCTGAATATACAATCCTGAAACAATCTAATCCTGAATACACAATTATGAACCAATCTAATCCTGAATACATAATTCTGAACAAATATAATCCTGAATACAGAATTCCAAACAATTGTAATCCCGAATACACAATCCTGAATCAATGTAATCCAGAATACACAACCCTGAACCTATCTAATCCTGAATACAATATCTCAAACCAATCTAATCCTGAATACACAATCCCGAACCAATCAAATCCAAAGTATACAATCCCGAACCAACCTAATCCTGAATACACAAACCCAAGCCAATCAGATCCTGAATTCACAATCCTGAACCAACCTAATCCTGAATAAACAATGCCAATCCAATCAAATCCTGAATACACAAAACTAAAACAATCTAATCCCGAACACACAATCCCAAACCAATCTAATCATGAAAACCTAATCCTGAACCAATCTAATCCCGAATACACAATCCTGAAACAATCAAATCCTGAATTCATAAAACCAAACCAATCTAATCCCGAATACACAATTCTGAACCAATCTAATCCCGAATACACAATCCCAAAGCAATCTAATCCTGAACCCACAATCCCGGACCAATCTAATCCTGAATATACAATTCCGAACCAATCTAATCCTGAATACACAATCCTGAACCAATCTAATTGTGAATACACAATCCTGAACCAATCAAATCCTGAGTACACAATCCCGAACCAAACTAATCCTGAATATGCAATTCCTCACCAATCAAATCCTGAATACACAAAGCCAAACCAATCTAATACTGAATTTGCAATCCTGAACCAAACTAATCCTGAATACACAATCCCAAACCAATCTAATCCTGAATACACAATCCCGAACCAATCAAATCCTGAATATACAATCCCGAACTAATCTAATCCTGAATACACAAACCCAAACCAATCAGATCCTGAATTCACAATCCTGAAGCAATCTAATCCTGATTAAACAATGCCAATCCAATCAAATCCTGAATACACAAACCTAAACCAATCTAATTCCGAACACACAATCCCAAACCAATCTAATCCTGAATACACAATCCTGAACCAATCTAATCCCGAATACACAATCCTGAAACAATCTAATCCTGAATACACAAACCTGAACAAATCTAAATCCGAATATACAATCCTGAACAAATCTGAATACGGATATACAATCCCAAACTAAGCTAATACTGAGTACACAATACCAAACCAATCTAATCCTGAAAACACAATCCTGAACCAATCTAATCCTGAATACACAATCCCAAAAGAATCAAATCCTGAGTACACAATTCGAAACCAATCTAATCCTGAATACACAATACCAAACCAATCTAATCCAGAATACATAATTCCGAAACAATCAAATCCTGAATACATAATTCCAAACCTATCTAATCCCGAATACATAATCCTGAATTAATCTAATCCTGAATAAATAATCCCAAACCAATCTAATCCTGAATTCACAATGCCAAACCAATCTAATACTGAATACAAAACCTCAAAGCCATTTAATCCTGAATACATAATCCTGAACCAATCAAATCCCAACCACACAATCCTAAATGAATATACTCACGAGTACACAAATCCAAACAAATACCAAATGCACAATCCCAAACCAAACTAATCCTGAATACACAATCCTGAAAAAAAACAAATCCTGAATTCATAAAACCAAACCAATCTAATAGCGAATACACAATCCTGAACCAATCTAATCCCGAATACACAATCCCAAACCAATCTAATCCAGAACCCACAATCCCGAACAAATCTAATCCTGAATACACAATTGCGAACCAATCTAATCCTGAATACACAATCCTGAACAAATCTAATCATGAATACACAATCCTGAAACAATCAAATCCTGAGTACACAATCCCGAACCAATCTAATCCTGAATACACAAACCCAAACCAATCTAATCCTGAATATACAATCCTGAACCAATCTAATCCTGAATACACAATCCCAAACCAATCTAATCCTGAATACAGAATCCCGAACCAATGAAATGCTGAAAATACAATCCCGAACCAATCTAATCCTGAATACACAAACCCAAACCAATAAGATGCTGAATTCACAATTTGAACCAATCTAATCCTGAATAAACAATTCCAATCCAATCTAATCCTGAATACACAAACCTAAACCAATCTCATTCCGAATATACAATCCTGCACCAATCTAATCCCGAATATACAATACCAAACTAAGCTGATCCTGAGTACACAATACCAAACCAATCTAATCCCGAATAAACAATCCCGAACCAGTCTAATCCCAAAAACACAATCCTAAACCAATCAACTCCTGAATACACAGTCACGAACCAATCTAATCCTGAATATGCAATTCCTAACCAATCAAATCCTGAATACACAAACCCAAACCAATCTAATCCCGGATATACAACCCTGAACCAATCTAATCCTGAATACACAATCCCAAACCAATCTAAGCCTGAATTCACAATCCCGAACCAATCTAATACTGAATACAAACCCTCAAAGCCATTTAATCCTGAATACATAATCCTGAACCAATCAAATCCAACCACACAATCCTAAATGAATATACTCATGAGTACACAATTCCAAACAAATCCCAAATGGACCATCCCAAACCAATCTAATCCTGAATACACAATCCTGAGAAAATCAAATCCAGAATTCATAAAACCAAACCAATCTAATGGTGAATACACAATCCAGAACCAATCAAATGCTGAATATACAATCCTGAACCAATCTAATCCTGAATACACAAACCCTAACCAATCAGAACCTGAAAAATCAATCCTGAACCAATCAAATCCTGAATAAAAAATGCCAATCCAATCAAATCCTGAATACACAAACCTAAACCAATCTAATCCCGAATACACAATCCCAAACCAATCTAATCCTGAAAACACAATGCTGAACCAATCTAATCCCGAATACACAATCCTGAAACAATCTAATCCTGAATACACAAACCTAAACCAATCTAATTCCGAATATACCATCCTGAACCAATCTAATCCCGAATATACAATCCCAAACTAAGCTAATCCTGTGTACACAATACCAAACCAATCTAATCCCGAATACACAATCCTGAATCAATCTAATCCCGAATACACAATCCTGAACCAATCTAATCGTGAATACACAATCCTGAACCAATCAAATCCTGAGTACACAATCCCGAACCAATCTAACCCTGAATATGCAATTCCTAACTAATCAAATCCTGAATACACAAACCCAAACCAATCTAATCCTGAATACACAATCCTGAACCAATCTAATCCTGAATACA